>NC_057809.1:250251778-250375755 GCF_018294505.1 Triticum aestivum
GGCGAGGGGGAGGAAGACGACAGGGGGAGAAGCGGCGGTGGGCTGGGCCGGCTGGAGGAGCTGGGCCAGGTGGGCTGAGGTGAGCGCCAGGTAGTCCTCTGCTCTTTCTATTTTTGTTTTTATTTATCTATTTTGTTCTGTGTTGTTTTAGTTTAGTAATATACTAAACCATTTTATAAAATCCTGAAAATAGTTATGTGGCTAGAACTAAAATATACCAAACCACATAAAATGTTCCAGTAATTATTGGACATATATTATTTATATATCAAATATATATCCAATGCAAATAGCTATTTATTTAATTCAAAGGCCCAAAATAATTAACTCTGAGATACCAAAAATATTGTTTTGAGTTTTACCTCTTTGCAATATTTTCAGAGACTAAGAGGAACATTTTCTTGGACTTCTTTGAGAAGATTTTAATGTTGATCATTTTAGAAGGTTTTTGAGGCTTTGAAAATTCCTCAATTCAAATTTCATTTGAATTAAAACATGATGCTCACATGAGGTCTAGCCTAGTGCATAACAGGACCAGGGATGTGACAACTCACCCCCACTAAACAAAAATCTCGTCCCGAGATTCAAGCGTAGGGTAAGGTGAAGGGGAAACGCAACTAGTATAATCTTCACGATCCAGGGTGCACTTCATGAGAGCGTTGATTCGATCACCATCATTGTCTCGAAGTCTTTCTCTGAGAACTCCAACTAACATGACAAGAAGAGGGAAGGAAAACTCTAGAAGAATTAATCTTCTCAAAGAACGAACAACTCAGGATTAACTCACGGAATGGGACATAGCAACATCTCTCGAGCTGAGAGACGAAGCACACCTCTAGAGGAATGGAGTGGAACAGATGACGAAGGTTCACTAGGTAGACAACGATTCCACACCTAAGAAGGTGGTGAACGGTTGTCAACGTAGCAAGGAGTTGAGTTGCCATGATACCTCAACGAGACATCCTGGAGGGGGGGGGGTGATTCGTAGATATATCCCCTTAAGTGGCAAAAGAATTACCTTTGATTCAGAGATCATTGAAACTCTTTAAACCAGCCTAGGACAATTCTTGAGCGATCGTTTGGAGGGGGTCGGTAGAATGGCATACTCGGACTTGGATGATGTGGATTACCTTGTTGAAGACAACGTAATGGATGAATTTGCTTATCACCGGAAATGGAAGAGACCCATGGTAGAATGGCACATTGGCGGTGCAAGCTGGGAACAAAATGCAAATGCTGGGAATGATTCTGGTAACTGGGGAATAACCCAACAATAGAGAGTGAATTCACTGTTTGAGAAGGTCATAGCATTGCCGAGGGAACTGAGAGCATCCCAATTAGAGCCGATGATAACACGTAGCACTTGTGCGTGCTCTCAAGAACTTGAGCATTTCCACAATCATCAAGGTTTTATCAACAACCGTGTCAAGGGTGCTGACAACACAACATAGTACCATGATGAATAGCGATGGACGATGCAGATGCGAAGGAGGATAACACTTTCTCAGATTTCACCTTAGCGAGGCCAAGCAAATAAAATCTGGATGATCGACCGAGAGACATTTAGCACTCCGCTTCTAATGTTCTCCTTGATGTGCTAGCGTAATCCACCCAAAGATATGGTTTGATACCTAGAACATCAAGTAAAAAGGTCGGACTTCGGAACACAGAAATCCATAGGGGCAACTAGGGAGTAATCCTACGAAATCCCTATGGGGAGGTGGCCAACTTCCTCAAACAAGATACTATAATAATAGGTCTACCGGATGGGTGTGTTGGCCACGACATCCACCTTGCTGGTTATTGAGAGACCAATATTATAATTCTTGGGAAATGTTCCAACCATCACATCTGCCTGAGATTCAGATCTGGTTGGTGTCAGGATATCCCAGACTCATCAAGTCTAGAAAGAAAAATGAAAGTTTGCAACACAAATCGACGAGATAATGTTGTGGGATTCTCGGGGAGTGAGCTACGATAGTAAGCTCCAAAACATGAGCTGGTTCTGCTACAAACATGCGAACACGTTGTCCCAGACAAGCATGGCCACGTAGCAGTCTTATAATTAAACACTACCGAGTTCAGGTGGAGAACCATCATCGAGGATATCGAAGTCTTTACGCAAGTCCATGGATTAGATCCCAAGCATAGACTTCTTTTCCTTGAATAAGTCAATCAGTGGCTTAGTGTGCTAGGGACACATATAGAATGAAGGTTGCAAGTCTCCAGACTATAGAATACTTCGCACGTGTGCATGACTGATTTGGGATGATTCCAAAGGAAACAAAACAATCTTTCTCAAATTCACGGCGGCAACTTTCACCAAATGCACGTGTATAAGAGGAAGTCACTCCTTTCATCAAACAAATACTTCATGAGCTAGCATGAAGAAAATGCTTTCAAAAGTTTCCAACACTAGCTTAATGTTCAACAACATCATGGAGGAGATAAGGATGTTGCCAATGGGCTCAACAACAATTCATCTAGGTTTCCTTTTAAAAGGAATTCCATAGTTAAGTGAACACGGTGATAGCATTGGTCAGACCAAAGATGTAATGGTGTATGCTCGAGGGATCAACCATGAATAAGACAACATTACGAGCATCGTTGGTACTGATTTGATTTGACGATAGCCCACACTCAAATCAAAGGATTGATAAGACAATAGGTCCAGCAACTGATCACAAGGACCAATCGATGAATATATCATCTTTCTTCAGCACACCCTACACAAGAATATCCCTTTGGAACGAACTAAGTCAGGCAAGCTTTTATCTTCCAACTCTCTAAGTTGTTGTCTAGCTTAACCAACTAGCTCAGGGATATCTAACACCGATTTTTGGAGAGAAGGTGGTTCACAAGAACCCAACTTGATCACGAGATCAACATAGCGGTCAGGCGACAACCTGGTGATACTTCCGAGAAGAAATTTGGAATATCATGAACCACCGGTATGTTACTAAGCTCAAGAACAATCTTACTTTTCAGGGCAAGACGATATGATCAAATAAGCAAGGATTGGCACTATCCTAACTCACTGATCGGAGAGTGCACCAGAAATAAGGACTAGGTAGCACAATCAACCTTAGGGTGACGATTCAATAATCAACACGCTAAGAATGAGGTTATCGTCCATTTAACTACCAAGCAATGGAGTTGCTAGCAGTATTGATTTCACACGCCATGATTCATTTGTCGGCATTCCGGTTACAATAACACGAAAACCGAGAAATTATCAATGATGATCAGAAGTATTACTGCGTCAAGAATTCATAAGATGGTGTGCAATTCCCATGATATTCCTGATATAAAGATGGTAATACTTCAAGGTAGAACAGACCAGAAGCTGGATTGGCATTTTGATCTGCGGAATACAATTGCTTTGACCCAATCCTAGATATGGATGAGATTCTGGAGTTTGTTTCTCCTATTCATTCTGAAATAGAATGGCTTGGCGGACCACAAGGGTAATAGGCATCGACGAACGAATGCACGCATACTCTTGACTATCAATTGATAGGCGAGGGTCGGAAACAACTAAGATGGGACAACTCAAAAGAACATATGATTTTCTAAGTTGTGGATGCATGGATTAGCATGTCGAACGAAGTTCAACATATTTCTTCCGGATAACCCATGCAGAAAGGTAGAACTGGCAGAGCCACAATATATAATGGAGAACTCATCAAGAATAATCCTGTTGTGATATTTCAGTTCAACGAGGAACTTCTGCCATAAGTAGTTCATGGTATTTGGAAGAAGAAGATACCACGGACTTCAAGGACTATCGCAAAGGTTACTAATATCCTAAATGCACTAGCAATTACTATCAACATGAAGTAGGTAGAGTGAATCTCGGGTTCAAGAACCCAGGAACAGAATACCTATTACTAAGTAGCATCACGGGATGCTTTCGAGAATGATGGCCAGAATCATCACACTGGGAACACAAATCATGGCTAAATTACTAGATGATCCCCTAAGACACCTAGGGTCATAATAATATCTCCAACATATATGTCAAGGTAACGGAGTACCTCAACTCACTGATTAGTGTGGTTAATCTGGCCCATGGGAACATTGAAACGGGAAGAAAGGATTTGCAAATGCATCAGACTACTTAGAAACCTGGGATGACTCGGACAACATAACGGCTGTAAATGCTCAGAAAAGATTTGAGACATTCACAAAAATGGTGGCATAACCACTCAGAAGCACAATATCAAGGTTTCGAGATCAACAATTAACATACGGAAGTAGTAGGAACTGAACTGAGACTTAAATCCAACAATCTTATAAGTCCACTGATTAGTAACACGTGATCCTAATAGAAAGAGGAGATAGCCTAGTTCTTAATCCCCGTAGAAGAGAAGATGATGACTCAGATCAGAAGGCCATGAGGTATAAGGAGTAAAAAGAGCCTTACGTTCCATCCCACAATCAATTCCCCTACATATAACTAAAGAATTTCTAGACTCAACATCGACCAGTTTGGCTTGGTAATCCTACAGGCAGTCAAGCTCTGATACCAACGCTGTCAGGACCCCGACTCAATGCCACATCGATCTAGCATGTAACACCTCATATCACTTTGCGGCCTCACGCACGGTATTCCCACGGGTGTCGCCTTACCTTTTCCTGGGACCGTTTGCGTCTTTTGGCACACGTATATGATAGTGTCGCTAGCATCCATATGGTAAGGAGCCCGGGCTGACATGGCTAGTCGTAAACCCAAAGTGGCACAAACTTACAGGGACAGGCATCCATGACCCAGCATCGAACGTGTCGGTCATCAGCGAGTGAATCCAGGCTGTAGCACTGGGCTAGCAGGACTCCGGTGAACCGGGCTGTAGCGGGCTAACAGGACTTTGGTATTCACCGCGTGACATTTCCCCGAAGGGACAGACACAGGAACGAAGAAGGACACATGCCGGCCAGCCTAAGTGTTCCGGAGCAGTAGCAAGCTACCATGGCTCGGTGGAAACACTAGGAGACATTTCCCGGTAAGAGAGGCTACTAAAGATAAACAACTAGATAGTCAGATCCCACACATACCAAGCATTTCAATAACATACACACAATATGCTCGATATGTGCAATACAACATGGCATCACAAAATGACTCTACGACTCAGTAGTTTATATGCAAAAGGCTCCGAGGAGCGAGATATTACAATCATGGGTCTCATGACCCAACATCCAGAGCATACAAGTCAAAGCACAAGCGGAAGCTATCATGTCTGAGTACAGACATCTATAAATGAAAAAGGCTTGAAAGCCTGACTATCTACCAGATTCTGCCGGGGGCACAAGATCGTAGCTGAGGTAACAAGCTAAACGTCGAAGTCCACGCGAAACTACTAGTGAGACCGAAGTCTCTCTGCAAAAACATAAAATAGGCAAACGTGAGTACAAATGTACCCAGCAAGACTTACATCAGAACTAACTACATATGCATCATTATCAACAAAGGGGATGGTGGGGTTTAACTGCAGCAAGCCAGCTTTGACTCGGTGGCTATCCTGAACTACGACTGCAAGTAACTCCTTGAGGTGGCGCACACGAGTCCACATATTCACCATATCAATACACCACTATGGATCCGCTCCCGTCTCCCTACGAGAACGCCATCCATAGCACTCACGCTTATCTTGCGTATTTTAGAGTATCCACTTTCACTTGTCTATGAACTGATATAAGCAACCCAGAAGTCCTTTTCCGCGGACACGGCTATTCGAATAGATGATGATAACCCTGCAGGGGTGTACTTCTTCATACATGTTGCCACCACTTAGCGTCTGCACACGACATGTGCTCGGCAGACTTCAAGCGAAAGCCGACGTGGGTGTAGACCACGACCTACCTAAACACTCAAGTCTCTAGTCCAGGTTTATCGCCTATTCGGGTTCCATCCATGAGGAGATCCGGCCGGAGTTTCGCTCACAGCCCCAAACGATGTGAACAGGGTTCCGTGACACCAAACGGGCGCCCGGTTTACCCGGCCACGTGCCTACCGCATCACCGCCCACCCCTACGGTCAGCGCTGTCCACGGCCTCCAGCATACTACAAACACCAGAAACTACTTGCAACTCCTGGACAGAGGACAAGGGTGAATAAGAAGTCGAGCGGGGTCATATTTCAGGGCCCAATGTATGGTAGTAGCTGAGTCATGGATCACAAACACAGAACTCAGTTCCTAAGGACGGCTTCAATGAGACAACCCACCATGTACTCCTACATGGCCTCTCACCGCTACCTTTACCAAATCGTGTTCACACACTTAGCTCACACACAGTAGGACATGTTCACACGCCTCTGATTCATCCCCGATGAATCAGACCTGACTCAACTCTAAGCAGTAGCAGGCATGACAAACAAGCAAGAATGAGTAGGCACAACAGGGCTCAAACAACTCCTACCCATGCTAGTGGGTTTCATCTATTTACTGTGGAATGACAGGTCATGCAAAGGATAAAGGGGTTCAGCTACCGCAGCAAGTAACAGATGAATCGTTGTTGTCCTAATGCAGTAAAAGAGAGCAGGAGCGAGAGAGTGGGATTGTATCGGAATGAACAAGGGGGTTTTGCTTGCCTGGCACTTCTGAAGATAACATTGAGTCTTCATCAGTGTCAACGATCACAACGTCGGAACATCGTCTACCGGGAGGGAACAGATACCGACAACAAAGAAGAACACAATCAATGCAATGCACAAAATGATGCATGCTATGACATGGCAATATGAATGTGTTTTGAGCTAATGCAACTAGCAACAGATTAAATGAAGTTGGTTTGAATACAAGATTCAAATTCAAACTCCATATGTGATTATTCAAATGCCATTTAATTGATTTGTGCTATACAGCAGCTATAAGTTGTTCTAACATGCATAAAAATGGTACAGATGGATTCCTTGAATTTTTCTGATAATTTTTCATATATAAATTATTTAATTTGGAGTTACGGTTGAATTACTATGAATTTTTGAAGTTTTGAACATTTTCTGGAATTTCCTGAATGTTTAGAATTAAAATAATTCCAGAAAATGATTTAACTGCGTCAGCCTGACGCCAGCATGACGTCAGCGAGTCAACGGCCAGGTCCAGGTCAAACCTGACGTGCGGGGTCCACACGTCAGTGACACAGGAACTAATCCCGGTCAAACCCAGCGCTGGCTGGGGTTTGACCAGGGGTGGGGCCTACTGTCAGTGGCTATAGGTGGTTTAGTTAGTTGGATTAGCTCCTAATGACGGAGCCACGTCAGCTCCCGCCGGAGTTTCGTCGGCGACGACCATGGCCGACGACGGAGATGCAACGTGTGCTCGCTACGGAGCACCATTCGACGCGTGGTTTGCTCCTACGGGTAGCTGAAGATGCGCCGCATCCAACTGGGCGAGCGGCAGCGGCTGTGGTGGCCGGAGCTCGACGGAAACGAGCTCGAGGCGGCGCCGGAGTTCGGGCGCCGATCGATTCGACGCTATGGTGCGCTACGGGAGACTGGTGGGTGCTGCGGGCTCCTGAGGTTGCGGTGAGCACGACGGTGGGCTCGGGAGCGAGCTGCGGTGGCTGTGGCCACGGCCACGCCATGGACGGCAGCGAGAAGCTCTCGGCCGCGGTGGTAACGGCGGCTACGGAGGGAAATAGAGCACGGTGAGAGAGGGGTTCGGCAGAGG
Organism: Triticum aestivum; assembly: GCF_018294505.1. Lineage (NCBI taxonomy): Eukaryota > Viridiplantae > Streptophyta > Magnoliopsida > Poales > Poaceae > Triticum > Triticum aestivum. The sequence continues at coordinate 250,259,452 of NC_057809.1, forward strand.
AGCTCACGGCGAGGTCGACGAGCAGCTCGGTGGGCTCGGGGAGGTGGCGGAGACGGCGAATCGACGAGCGGCATCCGGCGGCCTTGTGTGAAGAAGACGGCTCGATGACGGCGATGCAGGGCGTCCGAGGTCGCTTGAATCGTCGGAGAGGATGAGGGCGAGGTAGCCGAGCTACTGGGCACGCCGAGGGTCGAGGGGGAGGCTCTGGGTGCGGCAACGGCGAGCGGCGGCGATGAGCTCCGCTCGGGCTGCACGAGAGAGAGAGAGAGAGCAGAGGAGGGGGAAGGGGTCGAGAGAGAGTGCGAGGGGGTTCCAGGGGGTGGCGTGGAGCTGCGGGAGATGTCCAGGAGAGGAGGAGGCAGCCAGGCAGGGAGGAGGTGGCCGGGGCGCGTGGCCGCGCGCGCCACCGAGCAGCTTCGGGGCGAGGGGGAGGAAGACGACAGGGGGAGAAGCGGCGGTGGGCTAGGCCGGCTGGAGGAGCTGGGCCAGGTGGGCTGAGGTGAGCGCCAGGTAGTCCTCTGCTCTTTCTATTTTTGTTTTTATTTATCTATTTTGTTCTGTGTTGTTTTAGTTTAGTAATATACTAAACCATTTTATAAAATCCTGAAAATAGTTATGTGGCTAGAACTAAAATATACCAAACCACATAAAATGTTCCAGTAATTATTGGACATATATTATTTATATATCAAATATATATCCAATGCAAATAGCTATTTATTTAATTCAAAGGCCCAAAATAATTAACTCTGAGATACCAAAAATATTGTTTTGAGTTTTACCTCTTTGCAATATTTTCAGAGACTAAGAGGAACATTTTCTTGGACTTCTTTGAGGAGATTTTAATGTTGATCATTTTTAGAAGGTTTCTGAGGCTTTGAAAATTCCTCAATTCAAGTTTCATTTGAATTAAAACATGATGCTCACATGAGGTCTAGCCTAGTGCATAACAGGACCAGGGATGTGACACCTTGGTCCCACAGGTGGTGGCAGACGGGGACCACGAGGAGGGGTGATACCTCCTACATCGTGCCACTCCATACAATTTGGCAATCCAGACCGTACAGGGTACAGATCCCTCAGATCCATGTATCCTGCTTGTACCGCCGGTGCAAACCGAGTCAAAGTGGCCCGGTGATCAGCACGAGAGTTAAAAAGTTCCATATGCAAGGCCCGATTTTCGCGGTCCTTATCCTCGAGCATCTCGGCAGTGGTGCGGAGTAGTGACTCCTCATGTGTGGGGTCAGCATAAATAGCCTAGAGATACCCTCGTGCTCCCGGAAGTGAAGCTGGCATATAACGGAAGTCGGTGTTCCGAAGCAGGCTAGTCCGGACTCGCATGATGGTCATCATGGAATAGGCAGCATCCTGCACAGCCATCTCAATAGTAACCCTGAGTCCATAGGAACAGTGAAGGGGCTCAGTGGCTCCAGGATAAGAGGGATATATCCTGACGGTACAGAGGTACTAGCTCTGGTTGAAGTCTCAGAATTTCTCTTTGACAGTGTATTCGGGATACCAACGGTAACCCGTCTTGATCATTACCCAGACTAACATAGCAGTATGACCGGGCACATCGAGGCACTGGGTCAGGCGAACCACTTGGTTTTGAGCACGAGTGGCCATCTAAAAGCACAACCACAATGCAAAGACATTAGAATTTCTAGGGAAAATTGGACAGCATAATAGTTGTAAATGCTCAGAAAAGGATTGAGACATCCACAACAGTTTGCAATACCACTCAACAACATCATATCAAGGTTCTGATTCAACTGGCAACATACTAAAAGTAGTGGAAACTGTACTGAGGCTTGTAACAACAACCCTATAAGCTACTACGGATTAGTAACACGTGAACCTGATAGAAGAAGAGAGCCTAGTACTTAACCCACGTTGAATGAGAAGATAATGACTCAGATCAGAGGGCATAAGGTAAAGGAGTAAAAGAGCCTTACGTTCCCTCCCACAATCAATTCCCCTACATATAACTAAAGCATTTCTAGACTCGACATCGACCAGTTTGGCTCAACAAACCTACAGGCAGTCCGGCTCTGATGCAAACGCTGTCAGGACCCTGATTCCAAGTCACAACGATCTAGCCGGTAACACCTCATATCACATTGCGGCCTCACGCACAGTATCCCACGGGTGTCGCCTTACCATGGCCCGGGACCGTTTGCGCCTTTTGGCTCACGTATATGATAGTGTCGCTAGCATCCAAATGACAGAGAACCCGGGCCGACATTGCTAGTCGTGAACCCAAAGCAGCACATACCTATGGAGACAGGCATACATGAATCACATCGAGCATGTCGGTCATCAGCGTGTGAATCCAGGCTGTAGCACTGGGCTAACAGGACTCCGGGGAACCCGGCTGTAGCAGGCTAGGCAGGACTCCGATGTCACCGCGTGACATTTCCACGAAGGGACAGACATAGGATCGAGGTGAAACACATGCCGGCCAGTCAAGTGTCCTGAGCAGTAGTGCTGGGCTAGCAGGACTCCGCTGAACCGGGCTGTAGCGGACTACTATGGCTCGAGGAGCACTAGACTACATTTCCCCATAAGAAAGGCTGCCAAGGATAAACAACTAGATTGTCGGATCCCACACATACCAAGCATTTCAATCATACACACAATATGCTCGATATGTGCAAATACAACATGGCATCACAACAAAACTCTACAACTCAAGTACTTTATTTAAAGGCTCCGGAGAGCCATACATAACATGTTCATACAGGTAGGGGTCACATGACCCAACACTCAAGTCATACAAGCATACAAGCACATGCAGAAGCAAATAGTCTGAGTACAGACACTAGAAAGCAAGAAGGCTTCTCGAAGCCTGTCTATCTACATAGGGCCCTCCATGGCCAGGATCACCACCTGGGTGGCTAGTCACTCGTCGACATCAAGGTCTACGTAGAACCCATCGGAGGGGGTGGTGCTGTCATCTGAAAACAGTAATTAAGCAAACATGAGTACAAAGGTACTCAGCAAGTCTTACATCAGAACCTACTATACATGCTCGTTCTCAAGAAGGTGGTGGAGTTATTGCAGCAAGCCAGCTTTGACTCTTGGCTAAGCTATCCTATGAAACACCACTAATAAAATAGTTTTCACACACGAGTCCACTACTCACCAACACAATACTCCACCGGGGATCCTCCCTCGTCATCCTACAAGAGGGCCATCCTCGGTACTCACACTTATCTTGAGTCTTTTAGTAGTATCCATTAACTTGTCTATGAACTTTATAGGCAACCAAGTAGTCCTTTACCACGGACGCGGCTATTCGAATAGTTTTATACCCTGCAGGGGTGTACTTCTTCATACACGCTTTGACCACTTACCGCCGTTTACACGACATGTACTCGGCAACCTTCAAGCGGAAGCCCAACGAGGGTGTCGGCCATGGCCTACGTAAACACTCAAGCCCCTAGTCCGGGTTAATCGCCTATCCAGGTTCCATCCGCAGGGAGTCCGGCCGAGGTTTCCACATACGGCCCCGAACAATGTGAACAGAGTTCCCGAGACACCAAACGGGTGACTCGGTACACCGTGCCATGGTGTATCTACCGCAACATAGCCCACCCCTAGGGTCAGCGCTACGCACGGCCGCCAACACATAACCTACAAACACCAGAAACTAATTGCAACTCCTGGACAGAGTACTAGGGTGAATAAGAAGCCGAGAGGGTCCATTGGTTTCGGGCCCAATGTATGGTAGTAACTTAATCTTAAATCACACATACAGATCTCAGTTCTTAAATCCACAGGGGGCGCCACCGCCGGGAGAGGAGGGTTGTCCGCGCCCCATTTTTGATTGGGAGGAGGGAGATGATAACTCTCAATATATCATCGGGGAGGCTGCTGATTAAGTATAGGATTGCTAGAGTCGCTTGCGGTTCTTGCTCGCCCCACCTCCGCTTGTTGGCAGCCCCGTTCTCCACCTCCGGAGTCTCCTTGTTAGCGGCGCTTTTTGATAGAAATGGGAGTACATGGAATATTTAGTTAAAACAGGGCAATAGGAAAGTGTATTGGTAACTAGAAGTTATTAGGTAGGGATATAGTAAGAAAAGGGAATAATAATTGGTTTCTTAAATACTACACAATTCATTTGACATTAATGGGTAAGTCAACATATGTAGATAGTTGAAAAGAAAACTTACTTAGAAGAAAGTCTGGACAGATGATTTTGTCGAGGAAGTTAGCATATATCTCATGACCAGGCCCTTGTATGTGCAGTGCAATTTTAGTGCCAGCTTTCAGTACATAAAACTTTGCAATTTCATTCCAAAAGCCAGTGCCAAAATAGGAGTCACAACATTCATCAATTCTTACAGTATCAACGATTGTAAATCCATGGTTTGTATGCAGTATGACATTCGTGGAGCCTTGATGTATGTAAAGGGAAAAATTGTGCACTACATAATCTGTTGCATAGCGAGGGATGTCCTGCAGAAAATGGTAGGATTGTTAAACAAAATATGGTAACATGCAAATATGGGCCGAAATTGAAAGAACTATACAAAAGTTGAAATCGAAGGACAAAAGTCTATAATTAAACAGATAGGGCAAACATGATGTCAGGGAAATATGAGAGTAATCGAAAGAACAATACATCATTAATTTTCCTAATATAGAAAGAAGAGGGGGAAAATCCCCTTTGATGTATATGGTGCATGTGGAACCTTTTATCCAAATGTAGCAACATTTAGAATATGTTCAGGAAAGTAGGCCATGCCAACCAATTTAGGGTGAGATTGAACATGCCGCACGTGTCCTCAATTTATCTTGTACGATGAGATGGAATCTCTGGCAGCGGTCGCCAAGTCCTGAAGTGTCGGCGCAATGTACATTCTATGAATGAAAGAAAACCCTCAAATCAGCTCGAATAAAAATGAATTCCTGGCGATTTCCGCTGGGTGATTAAAGGAGGCAGATGAACTAGGATAAGAGATGAGATAATATATCATTAAATTAGTTACCTTGTCGTCCATGAGAAAGAACCCTCAGTACGACAGATTCCCCAACCGAGCGGAGCTGGGTCGACCGCGAGCAGCGTCGAGAAAGTCGATGTTGATAGGCAGCGGCAAGCGGAAGTGGCGAAATGCGGTGGGCTTTGCCAGCAGCCTGTCAGTGGCGGCAGGCGTCGAGCTAAGTGTTTACCGCCGTGATAGGCGGTGCCATGCCATAGACGCGGAGGAGCTTGTGCAGGTGTGAATGGGGAACGTACCGGCGGGGCCGAGGGGGTGGCGGGCGGGGTGAGGGTTTTTGTGACGCGGGGACGGTGAGGGTTTTCTATTTTATTTTTTGAAGTGAGTGGTGAAGGTTTTCTGTCCCACAAAGAATTTTGGGGGCGACGGTTTGCTAGAGCGAACCGTGTGTGATTGACATAGCAGGCAAAATGAAAGTCATTGCACACGGTTCCAATTTTGGGAACCGTGTGTGATTGACGTACTACCTCCGTCCTGGTTTATTGGTCCCCCGTTGTAATTTTTACCAAAATTTGGTGAAATATTTAACATACTCAGACATAGATAATAAGCGTACACGTACATAAGCATAGTTCAACCATAAGTACATAGTTCAACCGCCATTAAGCATACTCAAGCGTACATAGTTCAATCCATCCCACATCTCATCTCACATGCGGCCGACACGATCCTGAAGCTTCTCTAGGTACTCGGCGTATGCGTCATGCGCCACCCTACGAGAATATTTCTGCTTGAAGGAGCCAACGGCCCATCCTCTTGCATGCGCCAGAACACTTAGATACGCTTCATGAATCTTGTGGTGGAAAAATGGGCATCCATAGCCGTCGTTCCAGGTCCTAATACGCCTGTTATGCATTCCCGCATAAAGCTCCCTCAGGTTTTGCCTCTTGTACCTCCTCTGGGTATCTTCATCCTCGACGTCCACATCTTCAGACAACACCTATACAAATAGTAAAACAAATTTGGCATCAAATCATGATTACATGTCGTGAAGTAGGATTAAGAATTTATGGCTATTTATTTATACATATCCAGACATTATGGTTCGATTTTTAAGCACATTCATCTATGTACAGACCAATCTTGAAGAAAATAATGGCACAAGCATAGGTAGGTCATTCAAAATCAATTGTCAAGTCCTGTCTAGGAATTATTAGCACGAACACTAACCCTAGTCGGATTACTAGCAGAAATCATTTGCACAGATGAAACAACTAATCACTTATCACCTGTACCATTCAACAATCAATAAACTACATGGATCTAACGAAACTTACTCAGATTTCATGTATTGGGAGAACATAACCACATGAATTCTATTCCAAAAAGGGGGAGGCAGTAGTAACCAGAGAAACCGAATGATCTATTTGACACATAAATGGGTATAGATGACTAACCAGCTGTCCATCGTCGTCGGAGTCGTCGCCGGAGAGGTCGTTGGAGTGGTTGCCGGAGTGGTCGTCGGAGTCGTTGCCGGAGTGTTCATCAGAGTTGAAGTGGAACTCCACCTCCAGCTGTGGAAGCTCAATGCCGTCAACAACATCAGGGTGCAGCGATAACTCGCCGGCGGTGATGGAAACCTCTATCTCCATCTCCATGCCGTGCTCCCATGATTTAGCATCCCCGGCGTCGCCACTCCCTCCGATGGGGTGCTTCGGCGGCATCCTCATACACTGACGGATTTGAGGCCTGAGACCGACATCGAGGATGCATGTCAGGACCCCGATTCTAGGTCACACCGATCTAGCATGTAACACATCATATCACTTTGTGGACTCACGCATGGTATTCCCACGGGTGCCACCTTACCTGGCCCGGGACCGTTTGCGCCTTTTGGCTCACATATATGATAGTGTCGCTATCATCCATATGACAGAGAACCTGGGCCGACATGACTAGTCGTGAACCCAAAGTGGCACTAACTTACAGGGACAAGCATACATGAACCAGCATCGAATGTCTCAGTCATCAGCGTGTGAATTCGGGCTGTGGCAACTGGGCTAACTGGACTCCGGGAACCCAGGCCTTAGCAGGCTAGCAGGACTACGGAAGTCACTGTCAGGACCCCGATTCCAAGTCACAACGATCTAGCCGGTAACACCTCATATCACATTGCGGCCTCACGCACGGTATCCCACGGGTGTCGCCTTACCATGGCCCGGGACCATTTGTGCCTTTTGGCTCACGTATATGATAGTGTCGCTAGCATCCATATGACAGAGAACCCGGGCCGACATGGCTAGTCGTGAATCCAAAGCGGCATAGACCTATGGAGACAGGCATACATGAATCAGATCGAGCATGTCGGTCATCAGCGTGTGAATCCAGGCTGTAGTACTGGGCTAACAGGACTCTGGGGAACCCGGGCTGTAGCAGGCTAGGCAGGACTCCGGATGTCACCGCGTGACATTTTCCCGAAGGGACAGACATAGGAACGAGGTGAAACACATGCCGGCCAGTCAAGTGTCCTGAGCAGTAGTGCTGGGCTAGCAGGACTCCGCTGAACCGGGCTGTAGCGGACTACTATGGCTCGAGGAGCACTAGACTACATTTCCCCATAAGAAAGGCTGCCAAGGATAAACAACTAGATTGTCGGATTCCACACATACCAAGCATTTCAATCATACACACAATATGCTCGTTATGTGCAAATACAACATGGCATCACAACAAAACTGTACAACTCAAGTACTTTATTTAAAGGCTCCAGAGAGCCATACATAACATGTTCATACAGGTAGGGGTCACATGACCCGACACTCAAGTCATACAAGCATACAAGCACATGCGGAAGCAAATAGTCTGAGTACAGACACTAGAAAGCCAGAAGGCTTCTCGAGGCCTGTCTATCTACATAGGGCCCTCCATGGCCAGGATCACCACCTGGGTGGCTAGTCACTCGTCGACATCAAGGTCTACATAGAACCCATCGGAGGGGGCGGTGTTGTCGTCTGAAAATAGTAATTAAGCAAACATGAGTACAAAGGTACTCAGCAAGTCTTACATCAGAACCTACTATACATGCTCGTTCTCAAGAAGGTGGTGGAGTTATTGCAGCAAGCCAGCTTTGACTCTTGGCTAATCTATCCTACGAAACACCGCTAATAAAATAGTTTTCGGACACGAGTCCACTACTCACTAACAAAATACTCCACCGGGGCTCCTCCCTCGTCATCCTACGAGAGGGCCATTCTCGGTACTCACACTTATCTTGAGTCTTTTAGTAGTATCCATTAACTTGTCTATGAACTGAATAGGCAACCAAGTAGTCCTTTACTGCGGACGCGGCTATTCGAATAGTGTTATACCCTGCAGGGGTGTACTTCTTCATACACGCTTTCACCACTTACCGCCGTTTACACGACATGTACTCGGCAACCTTCAAGCGGAAGCCCAACGAGGGTGTCGGCACGGCCTACCTAAACACTCAAGCCTCTAGTCCAGGTTTATCGCCTATGCAGGTTCCATCCGCAGGGAGTCCGGCCGAGGTTTCCACATACGGCCCCGAACGATGTGAACAGAGTTCCCGAGACACCAAACGGGTGACTCGGTACACCGTGCCACGGTGTATCTACCGCAACATAGCCCACCCCTAGGGTCAGCGCTACGCACGGCCGCCAACACATAACCTACAAACACCAGAAACTAATTGCAACTCCTGGACAGAGTACTAGGGTGAATAAGAAGCCGAGAGGGTCCATTGGTTTCGGGCCCAATGTATGGTAGTAACTGAATCTTAAATCACACATACAGATGTCAGTTCTTATGGACGGCCTCAATGAAACAACCCACCATGAACTACTACATGGCCTCTTATCAATACCTTTACCAAATCATGTTCAACACATCCCTCACATTACCGACATAATCATTTCACTCTAGCCCATCACCCAGATGAACCAGACCTGACACAACTCTAAGCATTGCAGGCATAGCAAGGTAGGAAACACATACATGGCTCAATCAACTCCTACACATGCTAGTGGGTTTCATCTAGTTACTGTGGCAATTACAGGTCATGCAGAGGATAAGGGTTCAACTACTGTAGCACACAACAGTTTGAATCGCGTTGTCTTAATGCAGTAAACAAGAGTAGAAGTGAGAACATGGGTTTGTATCTGAATGATCAATGGGTTGCTTGCCTGATGTAGTGGTAGTAGGGTACTGCCCTTCAGACGGATACTCGGGGTTATCCTCGGAGGCAGAACCTACCACGAAAGACACACCGAAACATAATCAACACATGACAATATGCAACAATATGATGCATGCTATGACATGGCAAAATGAATGTGTCTTGGCCTAATGCAAGCTAGAACAGAAATGAATGAACTCATTTGAATCAAAGATTCAAATGTTAGTTCATTTAACATAGCCTTATTAGTGCATTATCTTATTTTGCTTAAACAGCAAGGTTAACTTGTTTTGTCATGCATGAAACCATTACAGATGGATAGATTGAATTTTTCTGATCATTTTTCATATATAATTTGTTTGATTTGGAGCTATGGTTGATTTTCTATGATTTTTAGAAGTTTTGGCTATTTTCTGGTATTTCCTATATAAAAATAAATCCAGAAAAGAATAAATGTGTCAGCACTACGTCACTGTGACGTCAGTGAGTCAAAGGCACCAGGGCCAGTCAAACCTGACTGGTGGGCCCTGTCTGTCAGTGTCTGAGCTAATTAACAGGATTAAGTTAGTACTAATTAACTGTCAGTGGGGCCTGGGCCCACATGTCAGTGACTAAACTAATTAAAATTAGTTAACACTAATCCTAAACTAATTAACAGGCTAGCCCCACCTGTCATAGGCTCAGGGGGGAAGTCAACCTGGGCCCACGCGTCAGTCCACGGTCGAAAAGTCGTCAACTCGCCGGCGGCTTGACGCCGGCGATGACAGACGCGGCGGAGGGGCTCGGGTTTTGCCCACATTCGACCAAATCGGTTGTGGTTTGGTCCTACGAGTAGCTGGGGACAAGCCGCGGCGTTTGGTGGTGGAGGTGGAGCTCAGGGAGGCCGGAAACGACGGCGGCCAGCACGTCCGCGGCGGCCAGAGTTCGGGCCTCGGCGGAAAACATGCTAGGTTGCACAACAGGACGTGGGGGTGGCCGCGTTCGACTCGTGGGGATGTACTGAGTGAAGTGGTGAGCTCGGGTGCAAGCTTGCACGGCCGTGGCCATGGTGGCGACATGGCCGGCGGCGAGGAGCTATCGGCTATGACGGCCATGGTGGTTAGAGGACGCGGATGAGCGCGGGGAGAGGGGGAAACGGTGGCGGAGCTCACAGCGATCACGAAGAGGGGCTCGGCTTGCTCGGAGACGGCTTGGTGACGGCGAATCCGTCGATGGAGTCTGGCGGCCGTGCTCGGGGAAGATGACTCGTGGCGGCGATGTGGGGCTCCCGCGGTGGCGTGGCTCGGGGTGGAAGGAAGAGGGGGTCGAGGCGGAGCCTCTGGGCCGGTCAGAGAAGCGAGGGGGAGGCGGTGGCCGCGGTGGTGCTTGTCGGTGGCGACGGCCGCGCTCGGCAGGGGATGGGGAGAGAGCCAGAGGGGGGAGAGGGGCATGGGGAGAGTGGGGAAAGTGAGAGGGGGACGAGGGGGAGTGCGTGGCACTCGTAGACGGCGTCCAGGCGTCGGCAGAAGCAGGAGGTGGACGGCGTGTGGCTGCGGGCGCCGGCCACGTGCCTCTCATCCTCCTGGCAAGAGGAGGAGGATGACTGGCAGTGGCCAGTGGGCTGGGCCGAGCTGGGCCAGGCCAGGGCGACAGGCAAGTTCCTCTCTCTCTCCTTTTCTGTTTTTTATTTATTCTATTATTTCTGTAACTTCAGGGCTTTATTAAAAATGCCAGGGCATTTCCAAAAATCATGAAATTAATCATGGCTACTGCTTAGAATATATCCAACAACAAACATTTTAGTTTATGATTATTTGAGCATTTAAAATATTTTATAGCATTTAAATGCCCAAATGCAAATACTATAAGAATTAATCCAATGACCTTAAGATGTCCTAGAAAAATGTGCACCATTTTTGTCAAAGGTTTTAACCCAAAACAAAAAGGGTGGGCTTTTTAGAAGGGCATTTCAGGTTCATTGAAAAAGTTTTTAGTAAACCCTAGTTGTTCCAGGGGGGTGCTGGGGGTTCTGTCATCCCCATTTCAAATTTAAAATAAATTTAAACATGATGCACATGTTCAACCAGTCCTAATGCATGACTAACACATGGATGTGACAGTCACCGCGTGACATTTCCCCGAAGGGACAAACACAAGAACGAAGTGGATCACATGGCGGCCAGTCTAAGTGTTCCGGAGCAGTAGTAACTGGGCTAGCAGGACTCCGGTGAACCGGGCTATAGCGGACTACTATGGCTCATGAAAGCACAAGACTACATTTCCCCATAAGAGAGGCTACCAAGGATAAACAACTAGGTTGTCGGATCCCACACCTACCAAGCATTTCAATCATACACACAATATGCTCGACATGTGTAAATACAACATGGCATCACAACAAAACTCTACGACTCAAGGAATTTATTCAATTGGCTCCGAGGAGAGAGATATTACAAACATGGGTCTCATGACCCAACAATCCAGTCATACAAGCAATAGCACAAGCGGAAGCTTAAACATGTCTGAGTACAGACAACTACAAATGAAAAAGGCTGAGAAGCCTTACTATCTACAAGATCCTGCCAAGGGCACAAGATCGTAGGTGAGGTAACGAGCTAAACATCGAAGTCCACGCGAAACTACTAGCGAGACTGAAGTCTCTCTGCAAAAACATAAATTAAGCAAACGTGAGTACAAATGTACCCAGCAAGACTTACATCAGAACTAGCTACATATGCATCGGTATCAAGAAAGGGGTGCTGGAGTTTGACTACAGCAAGCCAGCTTTGACTCGGTGGATATCTTAAACTACGACTGCAAGCAACTTTCTTGAGGCCACATATTCACCATAACAATACACCACTATGGATCCACTCCCGTCTTCGTACAAGAAGGCCATCCATAGCACTCACGCTTATCTTGTGAGTTTTAGAGTATCCACTTCAAGTTATCTATGAACTGTTATAGGCAACCCAGAAGTCCATTACCACTGACACGGCTATTCGAATAGATGATGTTAACCCTGCAGGGATGTACTTCTTCACACACGCTCTCGCCACTAACCACCATGTACACGTAGTGTATCTCGGCAACCTTCAAGCGAAAGCATGGCAAGGGTGTCGGCCATGACCTGACTAACCACACAAGTCTCTCGTCCAGGTTTATCGCCTATTCAGGTTCCATCTGCAAGGAGATCCGGCCGAGGTGTCGCTCACGGCCCCAAACAATGTGTGCAGGGTTCCCAAGCCCACCATCCGGGTGCCACTTGGTACACCGTGCCACTATGCCTAGTCTATCCCAAGCCCACCTATACCGGGTGCCACTTGGTAGACTACTAACACTACCTACAAACACCAGAAAGTAGTTGCAACTCCTGGACAGAGATCATGTTGATTAATAAGCCGAGAGGGTCCGAGTTACGGGAACCCAGTGTGTGGTAGTAACTGTTCATGGATCACAAACACAGAACTCAGTTCCTGAGGAAGGTTTCAATGCGACAACCCACCATGTACTCCTACATGGCCTCTCACTGCTACCTTTACCAAATCGTGTTCACACACTTAGCTCACACAAAGTAGGACATGTTCATCACCATTCCAATTCATCCCCGATGAATCAGACCTGACTCAACTCTAAGCAGTAGCAGGCATGACAAACAAGCATGAATGAGTAGGAACATCAGGGCTCAAACAACTCCTACTCATGCTAGTGGGTTTCATCTATTTACTGTGGCAATGACAGGTCATGCAGAGGAAAGGGGTTCAACTACCGCATCATGTAACAGTTGAATCGTTGTTGTCGTAATGCAGTAAAAGAGAGTAGGAGCAAGAGAGTGGGATTGTATCGGAATGAACAAGGGGTTTTGCTTGCCTGGCACTTATGAAGATAGTATAGCTCTTCATCGGTGTCATCGAACTCATCGTCAGAACCACGTCTATCGAGAGGGGACAACCACCGACAATCAAGAGGGAACACAATCAATGCAACGCACAATATGATGCATGATCATGACATGTCAACATGCTGTAATTTGAGCTAATGCAGCTAAGAACAGAAGGGTTTGAGTTGATTTGAACCAAGGGTTCAAATTCAAATTCAAACTAAGAACTTATAAGGTGCATTATCATGTTTTGAACTAAACAATGAGGTTAAGTTGTTTAAACATGCATGAAACCAGTATAGATGGATAGATTGGATTTTTCTGATCATTTTTCATATATAAATTATTTCATTTGGTGTTACGGTTTAATTCCTATGATTTTTAGAAGTTTAGGACATTTTCTGACTTAAATAAATCATTTTGACTTATTTGAATTCCAGAAAAGGATTTATAATGCCAGAGTGACATCAGCACCATGTCAGCAAGTCAACGAGTCGGTCCAGGTCAAACCTGACCAGTGGGGTCCACTAGTCAGTGACCCAGTGTTGTTTATTGTCACTGACAGGTGGGGTCGGGTCAACAGGTGACGTGGCCAGGTCAAACTGACCTGTGGGACTAGTGGGGTTAGTTTAAACTAAACAAATACTAAACCATGTTTAGTTAGACGGTGGGGCCCGGCTGTCAGTGCCTCTAGGATTAATTAGTGGGGCTGTTACCGGCTAATGACTTAGCCACATCAGCGTCGCTGGATTAAGGGCCGACGACCTTACAGTGCTGCGGCGTCTCGCTGGGGTGGCGCTAGGGCAGCGGCTGGGCACGCTGAGGTCACCACGAGGAAGCCCTCGCTCGCCCACATCCAGGGGTGCACGCAGCTGGGCGCAGGGAGGCTGGGGTCGACGGCGGCGACCACTTGGGCGGCGGCCGGAGTTCAGGCGTGAGCGCGGGAGGTGCTGCGGTGCGAAAACGAGCACGAGGATGGAGGGAAAACGGAGAGGAGCTCACGGGGATGCGGCAGGGCAGGTCAGTGGCCTCGGGGGACGCTCTGGACGAGGAGATTCGACGGAGTCGATCTCCGGCACCGGAGGTGAAGACGATGACGCTCCGGTCGACTGGGGCCTCTTCTGGTTGCGTGCGTCGGGTGTGTTGCTCCACGAGGTCTTGGAGGAGCTCGGGGACGCGGAGAGGGAGCGAGGGAGTGGCTGCGGCCATGGTGGAGCTCGTCGGTGGCGGCGGCGCGGTTCGGTGAGGTGGGGAATAGCGAGGGGGAGAGAACCAGAGGAGGGGAGAGAGAGCAGCGAGTGAGGGAGAGGAGAGAGGGGTCTCAGGGCGTCTCCGTGGCATGTCTGTAGGGGTCGAGGCTGCGCGGCTGAAGCAGGAGGTGGCAAGGCGTCATCGGCGCGCAAGCCACGCACCTGTCTGTCCTCCTGGCAGGAGGAAGAAGACCACCCAGCCCCTGGTGGGCTGGGCCTCTTCTGCCAGGTAAGGCCCAGGTAGGTTTTCCCTCTTTGTTTTATTCCTGTTCTGTTTTCTATTTTTCTACTACTTTTTTGGCATTAGTAAAAATACTAGAGAATTTTGTAAAATGCTGCAATAATTTGTGGACACTCCATGGATCATTCGAGTGGCCCACATTTAATTTCAGCATTATTTGAGCATTTAAATTATTTATAGTGTTTAAATGCCCAAAGTCAAATACAATATGATTTAATTCAAAAATCCAGGAATGACCTAGAAAAGTGTGCATCATTTTTGTCAGAGGTTCTAGACCAATACAAAAGTGATGAACATTTATCAAGGGCATTTTGGGTTCATTGAAATGATATTATTATGACCCTAGTTGAATTTCATTTGCCGCTAGGGTTTATCAGTCCCCATTTCAACTTTCAAAGAAATTTAGACATGATGCATGGATTCTTGTGCAACTATTTACAATCAAATTCTAGGGTTTGTGACAATGCAAGCGGAGAGAGAGGATTGTGTGTGCGTAGCAAGGATTGGGGGTGCGGCCGCTCGAGCGCACCATTAATATGGAGTAGTGGGAGTTGTGGGAGAGAGGCGAGAAGCAGTCAAACCAATGGCTCGCCTCCCGGTGAGCCTGCACACCGGACTGCTGGCATGCCTACAAAGTTTCACACAGCTACTCGCACGCCTCCCGATGACACTGCGCAACAAGCATGCCTCCCTCAATTCACACACCTGCACACATGCCTCCCTGTCTGCCTGAGCGGCGGACTTCTCGCATGCGTCCCGTCAACTCACGCCTGCTCACATGGCACACGGGTCGGGCGGTGGCACATATATTGTTTTTCTATTTGGATGATTAATAATGCTGCTTTATTTCTTAACCGAAGCATGGCATGTATCCATTGTTGGTCTAATGCTCACGGTTCGAATAAAAAATCTGTTTGTGATATTGGTTCCCAATTATTAATAATCTACCGTTTGTAATTAGATAAAGATTGGATCAAAACTGGTCTAAATTTAACAAAAAAAGTACAATGTCACTTTGTATTGGTGTCCATATGACAACATGATAAGTTTCATGAACTTCAAATAAGTTTTGGATGTACTAGAATTTAAAAATCAAGATTCTCAATGTTTGAAATTTGTTGCACGAGGAGTAAACATGCTCCCAGTGAGACACATGTGTTTTTGCAATCCATTTAGGTGCACTGTCACGTGTGCATGTAGCTCAAATTTGATTTTTGCACATTATACCCATAGAAAATCAATCAATCAATGTACTAAAACGTCTTAATGATCTCTGTTATTTTTTTGAAATTAAAACGTCCCTCCTTTGGTAACATGTATTTTCACCGCGGGATAATTAATTTAACATGCATCATAGTTTCGGTAGATTCGTGGTGTGTGTGTGTGGGTGTGTGCGTCTGGGGGTGGCGGGTGGCTCACAGTACACTACGAGTTGTGAGCCACCGTGTGGGTTGGCCGTTTTGTTAGGCAGGCTGGTGCCATATCAGAGTCGTGGAATTATTATCTAAAACATTACACAACCCTTTCATACATAAATGTTTTGCCACATGCAGTCGATGGTTGTCTTACACGACACACGATACTCGCGTGAGACACTTTCTATGGGCCCGCGAGGCCGTTGTCCATCACTTTGACGAACAGCCGGCAGTGAGGTTAATTTGACCAGAAAGGTAGAATCTTTTTTGTTTGTGTTATGGTGGTATATAGTACGCGTCCAAGAGGTGGGAGGGGACTAGCATATATACTATACGTATGCGTCCATGAACAACTACACCTCACTCAGTGTCGGGACATTTTGGTTACCGAGGCACGTGCCACATCAAAATTGTGAAATTGGTTATTCAAACATCACACAAAACCTTTTGGGGCCACATGCATATATATCCTAGCTAGGACACTCATGTGTGACGCTTCCATCTGTAGGCCCACGAGGCCATCGTCGATGCATGCATGCGTGCATCACTTTGGCCTACATCGGGAGAGGTTAATTAATTTAACCATTGATGAGGATTCTTTTAGGTTGTACATATATTATGACTGGAGCATATAGTATGCGGTGAAGAAGGGGGAAGGAGACCATCATATGTAGTATGCTTGATATGAACCTCGCTCTATGTGGGTGCATGGTTTACGGTTTTTGAGGCTTGTGGCACATTAAAGTTGTGCATTTTGGGTATTCAACATATATATGTTTGGCCCACATGCTAAGCGGTGGTGGTTGTTCTCTTGCACCCACTTAAGTGGTTATCAGCGATATGCCGATATCGATGCTTTCCATCTGTGGGCCTGCTTGTTCCATCACTTCTTTTTGCCTGACAATAAGAGAGGTTAATTTTACTTAGGAGGGGCTTATTATTTTTCTCTGGGATGACATGCATGATACACTTTGAGCACACACACATGCACGTGTATGCATGAATCCCTCCCATCGATTCGAAGTGGCTAGTACCACGACACATCATGAACCGATCTCGCTCTGTGTGGGGAGCTAGTGTACGATTTTTGACACACACGCCATCAATGTTGTGTATTCAAACATGCATGCACGCACCACCTTCATACATATGCATGTAGTGGTTGCCTTTGAACGATACACTCCCTCACGTGGTTATCGGTGACAAGCCTATATATTCATGGGCCCGTGTGGACATCCATATCACCTTGACCAACAACAAGATAGGTTACCATGGAGGATTCTTCATTTGGTTCGTGTTATCGTACTATTGGTCATGGTGAGATTCAGACCTAATTAAGTATGAGCGCATATACTATGCACACATGCATGCATATATGAATCCCCGTCATTGGCTTGAAGTGTGGTGTAACATACATATGCATCGTCAACCTAACCCTCACTCGTTGTGGGGATTTCTAGTTCGAAATCACGGTGCCACATCAAAGTTGTTCCATTGTTACTCAAAAACACACCTATCCATACATATGTTTGGGCCACATGCATGCAGTGGTTGTCTTCGGGGACTAGCTACTTGCGTGATTATTGTCGAGCTAGCCCATCTCCGGGGTCGCATGGATGTCCATCACTTTGACCAACAACAAGAGAGAGGTTGTATGACCAAGGTGGATTATTCTCGGTCCATTTTACGATCCATCTTGGTGAGATATATGCCTCTCTGGCCCGCCGACTGAAAGTGTGTGTGGGGGGGGGGGGGGGGTTGCTACATCGCACTTTGCTAGGTGAACCTCGGTTGGGGGGACATGCATTCATAGCTTAATTAGGATTCCCTTCGTGGTGACACGAGGGGGGTGGGGTGCTGCTAGCTACTTCGCACTTTGCTAAGTGAACCTCGGTTGGGGGGGGGGGCATGCTCATAGCTTAGGATTCCCTTCGTGCCAACACGAGGGGGGTTGGTAGCTACTTCACACTTTGCTAGGTGAACCTTGGTTGGGGGGCATGTGCATTCATAGCTTAGTATTCCGTTCATGCTGACAGGAGGGAGGGATGGCTGCAAGCTACTTCGCACTTTTCTAGGGTGAACCTTGATTGGGAGGGGGGCATGCATTCATAGCTTAGGATTCCCTTCATGCCGACATGAGGTAGGGTGTCTGCTAGCTACTTCGCAATTTGCTAGGTGAACCTCGGTTGGGGGGCACGTGCATTCATAGCTTAGGATTCCCTTCGTGCCGACACGAGGGACGGGTGGCTGCTAGCTACTTTGTACTTTGCTAGGGTGAACCTCGGTTGGGGGAGGGCATGCATTCATAGCTTAGCTAGGATTCCCTTCTTGCCGACACGAGGGAGGGGGGCTGCTTGCTACTTCACACTTTGCTAGGTGAACCTCGGTTAGGGGGGGGGGCATGCATTAATAGCTTAGGAATCCCTTCATGCCGACATGAGGAAAGGGGGGCTACTAGCTCTACTTCACACATTTCTAGGTGAACCTCGGTTGGGGTGCATGCATTCATAGATTAGGATTCCCTTCGTGCCTACACGAGGGAGGGGTCTGCTAGCTACTTCGCACATTTCTACGGTGAACCTCGGTTGGGGGGCACATGCATTCATAGATTAGGATTCCCTTCATGCCGACACGAGGGAGGAGGGGGTCTTCTAGCTACTTCACACTTTAATAGCTGAACCTCGATTGAGGGGGAGGGGGCATGCATTCATAGCTTAGGATTCCCTTCGTGCCGACACGAGGGGGGTGGGGGCAAGCAATACCATGCGCTTTGCGAGAGAGGTGCCACATCGAAGTTGCATTTGGTATTTGAAAATCAAACCACCCTTTTGATACATAAATTTGGTCCACATGCAAGTGTGTTTGTTTTTGTGACCCTCTCCCATGTCAGTTTTCACCAAATTTATGAACATTAGACAAGTCAGATGACACAACAAACACGGTTCACTCAAACTAACCGTGTGCCACGCCAGTGCACCTGTCACGCACACATCCGCACAATACATTGGGCTCCACGAGGCTCCCCCTCTCAAAAATATCTGCCCGCCTCGAGTGTTTTATGTTTCATAACACACGGTTGTTATCTCCGGACCGTGTGCGATGTTTCTTGTTCCCAATCCCGCTTGCATCCCTAGAAAATATCTTCCCGCCTCGAGGGTTTTTCTGTTTCATAACACACGTTTGTTATCTCCGGACTGTGTGCGATGAACTATCATCAAAATTTTCAATAGCCCGGCATTTCTCTCCCGCCTTTGACTCACGCATAGTAAAATTTTCAGTACCCGCGTCATTTCCTCAAACACCCCGCGCCCCCTCCACACGCACACACCAAAACCTCCTCAGGCGTGCGCGCGCACACACACACACACACACAAACACGCACACACCCTCCCTCGCTCGAAACCCTAGCAAAGTCCCCGCCGCCGCTGCTGCAAGGCCTCCATTGTCAACATCTGATGGATTGCCCGTGCAGCTTACCCACCGATCTCCATACCCAGGCCACCCTGAGTTTATTAGATGACGCCTGCCAAATGCCCACTTTCCCACAGATCCCCATCCCCCACTCCAGAGCATCACAGCCTAAGCCCGGCTACGCTTCCCGTGGAGCTCGGGGAGCGACTAGCCCAAAAGAGGTATATAGCCGTCTCTTCATCCGACATTGCCGAGGAAGCTGATGACCATTACTGGTGGCAGGCACTCAAGCAGCCGGCTAGAGTATGCGGGCATGTGTCGTCTGCCGGCTACGACATCGAGGTCATCGACAGCGAGGCCCTGAGGAGGGCTGTGTCACAGGTTAAGTGGCCACCCCCAACCCCTCGGGTTCAACCGCCATCGATCTCATCCATGGCCCCGCCACTGATCTCCTCTGGCTCGCTATCAACAATTTTCCATTCTACATCGCCATTGAGCCCCTTTTGTCATTTCTGAAGGACATGTTCTGCGACGCTGGCTTGGGATCCACAGCTTCCAAGTCAGACCTCATCGACAGTGACCATGAGGAGGGCACCCTCTCCGGCTCTTCCAAGGGGAAAGAGCCCATCTGCTCTTCCAAGGGGAAAGTGCCCGTCTACGACATCAGGGAGGGCACCCTACAGCTATGCTCTTTGGGGGGAAGGATCCCATCTGCGACAACATGGAGCGCATCCAGGGTCCGTGCTCTTCCCACGGGAATGAGCCCATCCGTGACAAGTGAGGAAACCCATGATTTGTTTTGCAGTGCCTCTTCACAGGGGGAAACCCATGATTTGTTTTGTTGAGTCCCTTTTGTAGTGTAGTGAGAATATGTCCAGTTTTAATTGCTATTTCTGGTTGTTTGCAGTATGACTTGTCTATTTCAGTTGTTCACAATGTGATGCTGTATATGTGCAATTATTTACTGTGCAGTACATTTCATGAATCCAGTTTTAAACATACCGATAGGAATGCATATATTTGCTTGCTGTTGAGCTTCTTATAGCAAGCAGATGCCTCTTTTAAAGTTTTTTGATTGTTCGGTTGTTTGTAGTTAGCATATGTTCAGTTTCAAATGCTATCTTCGGTTTTTCGTAGTATGCCTTGCTTATTCCAGTTATTCACAACGTGATGTTCTATATGTGCAAGTATGAACTGTGCAGTTCAATTTCATCAGTACCAGTTACAACAATACCATTATGAATGACTACATTTGGTTGCTGCATCCTGTAGTTAACACGCCTTTCCATATTTATTTAACCATAACTAGTGTACTTAGACCGGCACAATACCAGTTTGAATGACCATGTTTTCTTGTTATTAAATGTTTGGCCTATTGCAGTTAGCACACATTTCCACTTGTTTTGCTTTACTAGCATGCTTAAACCTGCACACTGAAGCTATTTTTTGGAGATTATTTTGTCTGCCATGTGTAATTTTCGTTCATGTTTAGCATGTTGTGCTTAACATGCTTCTTGATGTACCTACACAGGACAATTTTGGGAAAGACTATTGTTTTCCATCGAGGTTAGTTTCATCCCATGGATTATATCTGCTCAATGTTCAGGATATCGGCAGCTGCTACCATATAGGCCGGCGGCTGATAAGGGACTAATCACTGAATCAGACTTGTAAGTTTTAACTGAATATATCTGCAACCCATTTTCCTTTGGTTAACTAGGGCCATATGTAATATATTTGAGGCTACATAGCAACATGCACCGTACTTAATGTCTAAATATGCAATCCTAGGCTACATAGCAATAAGGAAGAGTGTTACATTAATGTTATAATGATGTCTAGATATACGTAGAAGAACAGCAACAACAACAACACAGCCCTGTTTGAATACTCAACTTAGCTAGAGGTTAGAGTTAGTTTCTAGCTCATTACTAACCCTGAACTAACTCCATCCAAAGAGTTGTTTGGATGGCAGGGTTAGATTGACAATAAATGTACTAGGAGAACTAGCTCCAATTAGCACCTCTTGGGTTGGATACTAGATTTTTTGGGTGGGTTATAGATGCAACTAGCTCAAACTAGCCCTCTTGTTTAGATATACTTTAGGGCTATTTGAGCCCGAACTAGCTCAAACTAATACAACAGCCGATGATTTGTAATAATGAACTAAACTCCTTCTGGTCCATAATATAAGATGTCAATTCATCTAATATGTGAGTATATTGGAAGTTATAAGATACTCCCTCTGTTCCCAAATATTTGTCTTTTTAGAGATTTCAAATGGACTACCACATACGTATACAACTATGGTTCATCATTCTTTATTTGGTTCTTATGTAATTATATTTGGCCTCTTTCTTTGTCGTATTTAATAGTAATTATACAACTGTGGTTCATCATTCTTCATTTGGTTCTTATGTAATTCTTGAACATATGTACCTATGAATCGAATAATGCATTGGTTGTTTGAACCTGGTGAATATGAATAAAGCTGTAGCATACATTCAAATCCAAATCTGGTACAATTTGGAAAAGCAACAATTAAATTATAGTGAAATTATGCTCTCCAGGTTATTATGGCACACACGGTTGGTAAAACACAAACGTTTGCGATATGCACCATAATCGGACATGGTTCACAGAGAGGAAACGTGTGCAAGCATGCACACAGTTGCCATTTGCAAACCATGTGCGATGTCAGACAATATCACAAACGGTGCGGGCAAACTAAACGTTTGTGTTAGTTGCCTTATCATACATGATTCGCAACCATGAACTGTTTCTGATGAAGTATGCATCGTAAACGTTACACCACAGAATAGCGTGTGCGATAGTTGTCACGTACGACGATGTTACGACGGTCCGACGTTTCGTTATCTTGTCCGAAACTCGTACGATGATTAGCTAATCTTCTTAACAGTGAACCGTTTGTGATGGGCCGCGCATCATACACGTTCTATAATAGTGAAACGTTTGTGATGGGCCACGCATCGTAAACGTAGCACCACAGAATACCGACTGTGATGGAAATGCGAGCAGAAACGAGTAGGAGTACTGTAGGGGCCCTATCCCCGATGGTTTCTGGGTCGTATGGGAAGGATCCCCTATCGCCCACACTCACTTGGTGACGGTTCCAAATGCCGTCGCGTAAAGGGGTTTTAAACCGTTTGTTGAGGACCGACGTGCACCAATGAAGCATACTAATAAAGCAATCATGTCTTCTCAAAATAACATGGCCAAAGAAAGCTTATCCCTACAAAATCATATAGTCTGGCTATGCTCCATATTCATCACACAAAGTATTCAAATCATGCACAACACCGATGACAAGACAAGCAATTGTTTCATACCTTTGACGTTCTCAAACTTTTTCAACTTTCGCGCAATACATGAGCGTGAGCCATGGACATAGCACTATAGGTGGAATAGAATATGGTGGTTGTGGAGAAGACAAAAAGAAGGAGATACTCTCACATCAACTAGGTGTATCAATGAGCTATGGAGATGCCCATCAATAGATATCAATGTGAGTGAGTAGGGATTTCCATGCAACAGATGCACTAGAGCTATAAGTTTATGAAAGCTCAAAAAGAAACTAAGTCGGTGTGCATCCAACTTGATTGCTCACAAAGACCTAGGGAAATTTGAGGAAGCCCATCATTGGAATATACAAACCAGGTTCTATAATGAAAAATCCCACTAGTATATGAAAGTGACAACATAGGAGACTCTTTATCATGAAGATCATGGTTCTACTTTGAAGCACAAGTGTGGTAAAAGGATAATAGCATTGCCCCTTCTCTCTTTTTGCTCATTTCTTTTTTTGGAGCCTTCTCTCTTTTTTTGGCCTCTTTTTTTATTTTATTTTATTTCCGTCTAGAGTCTCATCCCGACTTGTGGGGGAATCATAGTTTCCATCATCCTTTCCTCACATGGTATAATGCTCTAATAATGAAGATCATCACACTTTTAATTACTTACAACTCAAAAATTACAACTCGATACTTAGACCAAAATATGACTCTATGTGAATGCCTCCAGCGGTGTACCAGGATGTGCAATGAATCAAGAGTGACATGTATGAAAGAATTATGAATGGTGGCTTTGCCACAAATATGATGTCAACTACATGATCATGCAAAGCAATATGACAATGATGGAGCGTGTCATAATAAATGGAATGGTGGAAAGTTGCATGGTAATATATCTCGTAATGGCTACGGAAATGCCATAATAGGTAGGTATGGTGGCTGTTTTGAGGAAGGTATAAGGTGGGTTTATGGTATCGGCGAAAGTTGCACGGCACAAGAGAGGCTAGCAATGGTGGAAGGGTGAGAGTGCGTATAATCCATGGACTCAACATTAGTCATAAAGAACTCACATACTTATTGCAAAAATCAATTAGTCATCAAAACAAAGTACTACACGCATGCTCCTAGAGGCATAGATTGGTACGAAAACACCATCGCTTGTCCCTGACCGCCACTCATAAGGAAGACAATCAATAAATAAATCATGCTCCGACTTCATCACATAACGGTTCGCCATATGTGCATGCTACGCGAATCACAAACTTTAACACAAGTATTTCACAAATTCACAACTACTCACTAGCATGACTCTAATATCACCATCTTCATATCTCAAAACAATCATAAGGAATCAAACTTCTCATAGTATTCAATGCACTATATATGAAAGTTTTTGTTATATCCCTCTTGGATGCCCATCATATTAGGACTAAATTCATAACCAAAGCAAATTACCATGTTGTTTAAAGACTCTCAAAATGATATAAGTGAAGCATGAAAGTTCATCAATTTCTTCAAAATAAAACTACCGCCGTGCTCTAAAAAGATATAAGTGAAGCACTAGATCAATTGACAAACTACTCCAAAAGATATAAGTGAAGATCAATGAGTAGTTGAATAATTATGTAACTATGTGAAGACTCCCTCTGATTAATAAAATTTCATATCTTAAGTACTTTACTCAAACAGCAAGCAAAGCAAAATAAAATGACCTTGCAAGGATAGCACATATCATGTGAAGAAGAAAAAACTTAGGCTCAACCAAAACTGACCGATCATTGTGGAAGAAGAAAGGTGAGATGCAAATCGGGGCATCCCCAAGCTTACATTCTTGAGAATTCTTGAAATATTAACTTGGGATGCCTTGGGTATCCCCAAGCTTGAGCTTTTGTGTCCCCTTAATTCCTCGCATATCATGGTTTCCCTAATTCTTGAAAACTTCTTCCACACAAAAGTCACAAGAACTCGTGAGATAACTTAGTATAAATACATGCTAAACCTTATCATTCTCTAATATAGAAAATCACTAATATTATAATTTAGCATTGCATATTAAATGCCTCTGCATATTTAACACTCCTATCCTCAAATAGAATCATAACAACAATCTGTCTAAATAGGATAGTCTATAAAGAATGCAAGAGAAATCATACTTATTTAATTCCAAAAATTCTGAAAATATACCACAATATAGATAATTTTTTGTTACTCATTGTGTAAAAATTTCAAGATTTTATCATGTTCTGACTATTCACCAACATTTAAAACATAACAGCAAACTTTCTGTTTTCAAAACAGCAACATATAGACTTGTAAAATAAGCATGGTAAAGGCTATACTTGATCTTTTTATTGAACTAAAAGATGCAAAAAATTACTTTAAATAAAATCAAGCAAACACTAATAAAAGAAAATGACGCTCCAAGAAAAACACATATCATGTGGTGAATAAAAACATAGCTCCAAGTAAAGTTAATGATGAATGAAGATGAAAGAGGGGATGCCATCCAGGGCATCCCCAAGATTAGGCTCTTGGTTGTCCTTAAATATTACCTTGGGGTGCATTGGGGATCCCAGAGCTTAGGCTCCTGCCACTATTTATTCCGTAGTCCATCAAAACTTTACCCAAAACTTGAAAACTTGACAACACAAAACTCAAGAGAAAACTCGTAAGCTCCGTTAGTATAAGAAAATAAATCACCACTTTTGGTATTGTTGTGACAAGATTCATAATTTTTCTCACATGATGCCTACTGTACCATATCATTTCTACAATTTATATTAAGCAATATAAGTCATAGAGATTAGAAAGCAAGCAAACTATGCATCGGAAATATAATCTATCAAAAACAGAATAGTTTGTAGTAATCTGTAACTCCCGAATACTTCTGTAACTCCAACAATTCTGAAAAAGTAGGACAACCTAAGTAATTTGTTTATTAATATTCTTCAAAAAGAATCAGTATTTTATCATATTTCTGTTAAAAATGAGAATGTTTATCTAAGTGCAAAAGTTTCTGTTTTCAGCAAAATCAAATGAACTATCACTATAGATCATCCCAAAGGTCTTACTTGGCATTTTATTCAAACAAAAGCTATAAAACATGATTACTACAGTAGCTTAATCATGTGAACACACAAAAATAATAGGGGTAAATATTGGGTTGTCTCCCAACAAGCGCTTTTCTTTAATGCCTTTTTAGCTTGGTATCATGATTTCAGTGATGCTCACATGAAAGATAAGAATTGAAACATAACAAGATCATCATGAAACACATGGCAAGCACATTTAAGTCTAACCCACTTCCTATGCATAGGGATTTTGTGAGCAAACAACTTATGGGAACAAGAATCAAGTTTCATAGGAAGGTAAAACAAACATAACTTCAAGATTTTCAACACATAGAGAGGAAACTTGATATTATTGCAACTCCTACAAGCTTATATTACTCCCTCATAATAATTTTCAGTAGCATCATGAATGAATTCAACAGTATAACCATCACATAAAGAACTCTTTTCATGATGCACAAGTATAGAAATTTTACTACTCTCCACATAAGCAATTTTTTTTTCTCATTCATAGTAGTGGGAGCAAACTCAACAAAATAACTATCATGTGAGGCATAATACAGTTAAAAATTAAAATGACAACTAAAAGTTTCATGGTTAGCATTACTCTTTATATCACACATGTCATCACAATAATCATCATAGATAGCAACTTTCTTCTCATAATCAATTGGAACCTCTTCCGAAATAGTGGATTTATCACTAAATAAAGCCATAACCTCTCCAAATCCACTTTCATCATTATCACAATAAGATTCAACATCCTCCAAAATAGTGGGATCATTACTTCCTAAAGTTGACACTTGCCAAAGCCACTTTCATCAATATAATCATCATAAATAGGAGGCATGCTCTCATCAAAATAAATTTGCTCATCAAAACTTGGGGGGCTAAAAATATCATATTCATCAAACATAGCGTCCCCAAGCTTGTGGTTTTGCATATCATTAGCATCATGGATATTCAAGGAATTCATACTAACAACATTGCAATCATGCTCATCATTCAAAGATTTAGTGCCAAACATTTTAATTCACTCTTCTTCTAACTCTTCGGCACAATTATTGGAATCCTTATTTTTACGAAAGACATTAAAAAGATGAAGCATATGAGGCAACCTCAATTCCATTATTTTGTAATTTTTTTATAGACTAACACTGGTGCGCGTCGGTCCTAAACAAACGGTTTAAAACCACTTTTCGTGACGGCATCTGGAACCATCGCCAAGTGAGTGTGGGCGATAGGGGGGTCCTTCCCACACGACCCAGAAACCATCGTGGTTATGCCCTCCTGGCACACCCGTTCGGCAAAATGAGGTCATGTGCGACCGGCGAGCACTCAAATACGGAAATACGCACAGTAGAGCTAAAAATAGAATTATATAGCGAAATTGTTTTCGGTCGCAAGTACATCCCACAAAGTTAGTCCCCGCTAAACGTTTCTGTTCGTATGCACATCCCACACAGTTGCTCCAAGGAAAATGTTTCCGTTCATAGGTACATCACACACAATTTTTCCCATTAAATCGTTTGCATTATTAAATGTATCACACACGGTCCATAGAAGAAACTGTGTGGCAAAGGCTGTCCATCACACACAGTTTTTATGTGGTAAACATTTGCGCAAGGTGGCCTAACGGAAACATTGTTCAAGAGAAAGTCGTGGTTGATTGTTCATTGATCCAACACGGTTTATTCCTAGAAACTGTGTGCGTTGCCAGAGGTCATCGCCCACGGTATTTTTTCAACAACCTTTTGCAATAGCAAAACCCAATTAGCAGGCTAATTCGCTATTAGTAGGCTAATTGCCATATTATTAATAATCCATTTATTAATCTAATTGACATTCATATTAAGCATACAATATATTTCATTTCCATATGAAGGAAGCATAATTTCTTAATTGAAATACATCAGAGTACAACATGATATAGCTTCAGCACTCAGCTACCCCATTACACAACTTCACCAGCAGCAAGTTCCACATGCAACATGTAGAACATTTCAAAATTAGCATCATAGACGGTATATAGACAGATGCATCTCATCTGGAAACTGCTGAAGCGGAAGGCGAATATTGAGCCTTCATTCATGTTGAAGGTCTTTGCAACTTTAGGCTAGTGCCTGTGGATGATTGACCGTCCGTCCTTCGACCTCTTCAGGAACACTTCAATATTGAACCATGGGTGTTGTATGAAAACCTTCCTCGCCTCCTGACCATAGAGGTGGTCTGAGAGGTAATCATCAGTGAACTGCTTTAGAAAGGCCTGAAAACAAGGATGTGCACAAATGTCTTCTCTATATTGGAAATGGGGCAAAGGAATAAAAAAAGGCAAGGTATAATAGTTAGTACCATCTTGTAGTGAACTGATGTCTTCTTCATTGTGCAGAGAAAGATCTTGTTGTTTTTTGTCGCTAATTTCTTTATCCTAACAATATTTCTGAGTTTCTTGATTTGATTGATATTCATGGTCAACTCATTTCCCCATATGCAAAAAGGGTCGAACAGTGGGTCAAAACCCATGACAACAGGACCTACATGTGCAAGACCAAATTGTTAAAAACCAAAATATTAGAATGGTTCCTGCAATTGCACAATAATGTGCTATTAGACAACGGACCATGCACGTGCTAACCTCGATTGTAAACCTTAGTGCATCCCATTGTTTCCCTGCAACACATATAAGGTAGTTAGTCATCAGGTTAAGTAAGGGTTCGCATGCTATCAGTAAAATATGTTTACGAACAGCAAGCACATTGCAGATTCATCAAATTAATTGATGCCAGACGGAAAACCCATTTACCCAAACCAAGCATGATTAAGAAATAGGAAATATAGCACTTGTATATGTTTCTCATGTATTAAGTGCAGCCAAATTCGATTTATTCCTCACATGCACAACAATACAAAATTCTACCCACAACAATTGGACATTGCATTGCAGAATTGAACCAAGCAGTTAACTAAACACCACAACAAATGAACCAAACATTAACTGAGCACCACATTGCACAATATAACATTGAACCAAGCATTTAACTAAACACCACAATAAATGAACCAAACATTAACTAAGCACCATATTGCACAATATAACATCCTCCTAATAGAAGAACAGAGAGTTAACCAAATAGTTAACTACATCCAATTGTAGCAATTGTATTTGTTTCTCATGTATTTACTACAACCAAATTCAATTAATTCCTCACATGGTATACAATAACAGAATGCACCCACAATTTTGTAAAGATAAATTCGATTTATTTGTCACATGGAAGACAATACAAAATTGTATCTTGAAGAATTGAACATCACATTTGTAGAACTGAACCAAACAGTTAACTGAAGAAGACAACTAATTAACAAAACAGTTAATAAGTGAGCACCACACTGCACGACATATAGAACATATACACTAGAGCAACAGATTGCATGGTGAAATTAGATAGCACAATTCACTAGATTTTGTGAAGGAAATGTAGGAGAAGCACACGCAACGGGTAAACTGAGCATGCTTAACCGACGTAGCTAGAAATTGGCAAGGTGCTCCTCCAAGATCTTGGGGTCGACACGAATGGCAGCCATCGCGACCACATCCACGTGTGCGGCCGTGATTTGCTTCTCCGCTGCCAAATGCTCCTTGAGGTCCTGGCTATACTGTGTGCACCATGGCTTAGGTCGGCGCTTATTTGGTGGATGGGTCGGTGATTTGGGTGGAAGGTGTCGCGCTCGCGCCTACAGTCGGGGCATGTGGGATGTGTAAGGAGGAGGAGTATGGGGGTCGGGTGTGGATTGCCTTCCTGGATAGAGGAGGCCGAGCGGCGTGAAGGAGGGTCGCCGGCAAGGAGGCGGTGGCGCTGCAAGCAAGGAGTGAAGGTTTCAACTTGGGAAGGAAGGCGGAAAGAGGGGAAATGTGGCCTTTGGTAAGGGGGAGGGGGCGGGTAGGTAGATATTTTGGTGGAAGCCGAAAATTTGGAATCGCTTCAGCCAAAAAACTGGCGCGCAAAGTGTCATCAGACACAGTCCCTTATTCAGAACTGTGTATGACATGTGGACATCACAAACGATTCAGATAGCTAAACCCATGTGTGATGAGTTTGAACGTCAAAAGTTTTGGTTCGAATTTCCATGGTTACAATGGTCATCCACGTCATTGCATAATTTGGGTACACAAAGGAGACTACAACACACCCACACTTCTTAATTGAGCAAGTTCAGCAATTAAACAGAGCTAGCTGACCTAAACATTACTCTAACAAATTAAAGACAGACACTCTTAATTAAAAAAAACATAGAGTACTACTACGGCTGGTGCTCGTCGATCTCTGCTGCCGCCTCCATGTCCAGCTCGCGCCTGACAGTCTCCTGGGGAAGGGGCTCCATGGTATCCCGCACCATACACATCAAGCACCTCGCCATCCGTGTCCACCATCTCTTTGGAAAAGGCTGGCATGAGCTGGGCGTGGGCGGATGCGATCTGGGCTTGGACGGGCTCCATCCTTGCAAGGTATGCGACGGAGGAACGGACGGCTGCTCGAATGCTCTCGGTGATTGCCAGCTCTTCGGCCGTGGGTTGCCGACCGTTGGCGGAGAAGCTTTGTTCGATTTGTGTGGTGACCGCCAGGAGCTGGGCGTGGGCAGCCTCAACATGGTCGTGGGAGGCCTCCATTAGGGCTAAGGTCGCCGCTGTGGAACGGACAGCTACTGTGCCGCTCTTGCCAGTTGCTACCCGCGAGGCAGATGTTGCTGCCGCCACCTAAGAAGCAACAACGGTCGTTTGGGCTGCCTTTGCCGCCTGGTCGCAAATTGCAGCCGCGCTCATGCACCTTGTTAGCACGCGCATGGCGGCTACGGCCGCGCTCTCCCTGGAGTGGGCCATCGAAGTTGCCCTCACGACGCGGGTCCACATGCCCATCTTTCACCAGCGACGATTGAACAGTGAAATGATATTTGGGGAGCGAGCTAGTGTGCTTGAGACGCCGGTTGTGGACTGTACCCGACACACCTTCTCGCGTAAGCCATAGGCGTACTATACACCGACAGTGCTCCAAGATATTTTGTACTACATCTCACACGCTTGCTGATAATAAACTGTGTGCGATCTACTTGATTTTTCATCTTGATTTGAATTACATAATGGGGTCACAGTGGCAATGGATGGTGTTTGAATTGCTAGACCTTTTATCTGGAGTGAACATGCAAATATATGTGTGTTGTAAAAGAATTGGAATTATTCAGGGTTCGTTTGAACATTTTATACACTAAATTGGTTTTCTAGCCATTTCAGATGAACAATTGAAATTTGAACTACATGCACATGCTCCAGTGCATATAAATTGGTTGAAAAAATCAAATATGTGTCCTTGGGTGCATGCTTAGGTTCCATGCAAGAAATGGGAATGAATTTCAAACACTAGGGCACCGTTGATTGCCGGCAAAACATTGAGAGGCTTGGGTTTTTAAATTCTAGTAAATCCAAAAATGATATGAAATTCAGGAAACATGGCATGCTATCATGGAGCGACATCAACATGTCGTGGTACAAATTTTGTCCCATTTGGGGAAGGTTTGTGTATATTCTTCTCACAAACTGGATTTTCTCACAACAAGCATGATGGTTTTTGGTAGGGAACAACCCACCTTTGTGGACGAAATGATATCCATTGCCTCTTATTGCTTTCAAAAAAATTTCTTGTGTCAACATAGAACAACCGGAGTGTTGTGTAATTTTTTGTGATTTTTCGGTGTTCGTTTCGACATTTTTATGCATTAACTGAGTTTTCAATGCATCTATGTGCATAATTCAAATTGGAACTACATGCACATGCTCTAGTGCATATAAATTGGTTGAAAAATCAAATATGGGTCCTTGGGTGCATGCTTAGGTACCATGCAAGAAATGGGAATGAATTTCAAACACCGGGGCACCGTTGATTGCCGACAAAACATTGAGATGCATGGTTTTTAAATTCTAGTAAATCCAAAACTCGTCTGAAATTCATGAAATTTGGCATGCTATCATGGAGCGGCATCAACATGCTGTTGTCAGATTTCGGGTTCCGGCAGACCCTTGAGGTTCGAACACTGGGGTGCGCGTGGAGATCTCTCCCCTACCGATCTACGTCCGATCCTCTCGTGCGAACTAAGATGAAAATGATGAACAACACAAGAGACACGAGGTTTATACTTGTTCGGGCCACCGTTGTGGTGTAATACCCTACTCCAGTGTTTGGTGTGGTGGATTGCCTCTGGGGCTGATGATGGATAGTACAGGGGAAGAACAGCCTCGTGAGGGGTGTTCTTGAGATGGTGCGGTGTGTTCTACTTAGCCTCTACTGGGTTCTTCCTCTCTTTTTGCTAGGGTTCTACCAGATCTCTAGCCGTGTCTCTACTCTGTGGTGGCTAGCTCTATTTATAGACGCCCTGGGCCTCTCCCCAAATAATTGAGCGGGAAGGGCGCCAACAATTGGCCATTTTGAAGGGGAACATCTAATACAAGTTATCCTGACCAAAGGTGGTCTTCGGCTGCCAAAAGCACTGGTGATGACGCCGTCTTGGGCTCCATGGTGACCTCCGTACGACTGGTCTTGGTCTCGTTGCATCGGAATGGTAACCTTTGCCTGATGCCTTGACCTGTTGTTGCCCCCTTTGCACCAAAGGGGAAACAAGGACCCTGCGTAGGCTGGCGCCCGCCTGGAGCCCGCCTGGCCTTGATCATCATGGCTTGCGTCATGGGATCCTCGCGAGGTACCCTTGCATTGATCTCTCCGCCTCCTCGCAAGCCTGCCTGATGAGGCCGCTCTTGAGGAAGCTTCCTGTCGTCCGCCCCATGAGGCTCGGCCCCTCGCGAGGGTCTTGAGCTTGGGCTGATGAAGATGGGACGCGCTGGGCCCCTGCCTGAGCCACGCCACAGGCCGCAGGCAGGCAAGTCTGGGGACTCCCGTTCCCAGAACGCCGACAGTAGCCCCCGGGCCCAAGGCGCGCGCGGGCTTGGCTTAGCAGAGAAGCGAAGGGACAAGCACGAAGCGCTGTGGGCCCAAACAGCCTGCGGCCTTGGGCACCGTGTGGTGGTTGATTGGACGTGGGCGTCTGCACTTCCCACGACGCCTCGGCAACTGCACGACTGACAAGTCCCTGCATGCAGAGATATGACAAGTCCCTACATGCAGAGGTCATGGTGCTCGGTGGTTGGCCTTCCCTGTCTATAAGTAAGGGGCTGCGTGAGCTCCGCCAGTTCACCCCTTTCTATTACTCCTCCTCTTCTTCTTCCTCATCCTTGCTTCCTGTTACACCAATGGCACTGATCCGCTAGTTTGCAGCTGAGGAGAAGGGAAAGGCCCCCAGAGAGGGTCCTGACCCCCTCCCGCCGAAGAAGTGGCCAATTCTCTACCATCGGGACGAAGGCGCCTGGCAGGAGGTGCCGAGGCCGTGGTACGAGCGGCCGCCGCCTGGGTTTCCGCTGCCCTTGTACGCCCGCGTCGTAGGCCCCAGGGGGGAGGGCACCGAGCAACACCGACAGCGCCGCCATCGTCGCCGGCGAGTCACAGTGGTGCGCGTCATCCCCCCCCTGGAGTCCACACGGAGCGCTCCTCTCGCGAGCTTGTGCTCCACGCCGCCATGCCTCCAATTTCGTGGATCCGCCTTCCTCCCCCATTCGCCTTCGAGATGCCACTGAGCGGGGCCCTGGAGCTCTGGCTACAGCACGCCGACTGTGGCACCCCTGCAACCGGAGCGGAGGTCGCGGTCATCGCTCCGGGCAAGGTCTTCATGACCCGGGGCTGGGGTGAGATTGCCCGGGTCTGTCGCTCGGACGGCGCCTTGGTGATCCATCTTGAATACGACGGCGCCTCCTTGATGTTCTTCAAGGTCTTTGATGCAGCAGGACGCCAGCTGGAATGCTTCCCTAAGGGAAGCGGCAGGGGTGACGAACTAGCAAGGACCAGCCCCGCCCATTGGTCCTCCTGCAGCTCCTCAGGCAGCAGCGGAGGGACTGAGGGCTTCAGCGGCTCCCCCGAACTCCTCGCGACCCCGGAGACGAGCGACGACAGCTACGAGCCTCCAAGCTTGCGCCGCGCTTGGAGTGGGGCAGCTGCATCGGGCCGCCGACGCCACTGATCTAGATGGGATTGGCGCCATAACTAGGCAGCCCACTGTTGATGATGGTGTCGCTTGGGGAGGTTCTAGTAAGTAGCATCCCTTAGGGTTAGCACCTTTTGTTCCCTGCGAGGAATTAAAGCAACACCCCGCGGGGGTATGTAAGGCGTCTGCCGTGCCTTTTGTAAATACTATATCCTTAATATGAATTGGCGTGAAGTGTCCATTCTGTTCTGGCTAAGCTCCCCCTTTCTATCCTCACGAGGACTTGGCGCTCTATGCTGACAGGTCCCAGTCCCCAGGCAAGCTTCAGCCGTCGCTGGTATGCCAGGTCGCGATGTCGTGGTCAAGACCAGGAGGTGAGCGGCCCAAGGTCCAGTAAGAGCCCCCGAGTCGCGATGCTCGGGAGGTCCCCTTTAGCGCTCAAGCAATCATTGCTGGGCGAGAAAGGAAGGTAGCGTCGCCATGACAGAGTTGCACTGGGCGGGGATTTAGCGGTGCGTTGGTCTAGCTCTTGCGAGGGCGCGACTTATCTTGTGCGTCTGACGTAGTTCCTCGGAGAGGCGCCCGGCTCGAGAGGCGGTGGCCGAGGTACTGCTGGGTTAGGCCCTCGCGAGCTTCTTCCCACTCCCCTGCACTTTCATTAACGCTCTACGTCCTCAGGTCCCGGCCCTCGAGCGGGCTCAGCTGCCGCTGGTATGACAGGTCGCGATGCCGTGGGTCAAGGCCAGGGGGTGAGGGCTGGAGAGCCAGTAGGATCCCATGAGTCGCGATGCTCAGGTACCCCCCCTTTTAACTTGCAAGCGGTCCGTGCCGGAGAGAGGGAGAGGCAGCTCCCGACGTCCCCAGCGTTGCTCCTGGAGTAGGTCCTACACACCAATCATGAAGAGAAACAAGACCTGTTGTTACGGTCACCGGCCAACCTATGGTCACTCCGAGGGAGCGGTCAGGGCACTGAGGGCCTGGTGAGGTGGCGCCGTGTGGGGCTGCCGCGGCCAGAGCTCGACCACTCAGGTTTATCAATGCTGCAGGGACGGACCCGTGCGCACGCGCCATGCTAGAGCGAGCGGCTCTTCAGATAGTCGTCGATCAAGCAGGTGATTAGGTCAGGTATGTTAAGCACATACGAGGAAATCCAATTTCAAGCAAGCGCAGGTAAAAGCAACCACCACTGGGTCGTGCCCGAGTGGCGTGGGGATGATGCAGCTCGAGGGGCGCCCCCAACAAGGTAAATAAAGAGCATAACCAAAATGGATACATGCCGCGGGGAGGGACCCACGCGGCCTGGGAATGGTGCAGCCCTGTGGGCGCTCCCAGCTAAAAGTAGAACTCTGAAAGATGTCACCTGGTGCTGTTGAAGATGAAGTGATGCTGAGGAAGTGAGCGATGTGCGGTGAAGACATCGGCCCTCATGAGCCCCCAGGCCCAGGGGCCTCGGGAGGCTCCGGTGGCACGTGCTGTCTTCGGGGACCCTCGCCACCTCTGCCAGGACCGCGCGATGCCTGACCTCCTGAGCCTCCAGAATGCTCCTCAACAGGCGCTGATGTGCGGCGACCGCGCTCGGTATGTCGAAGGGCATGCGAACATAGCTGTGAGGTGGTCCCTCGCAGCGCCCTACAGCCGAAGGCCATAGGCGCTCCTGGGACACAGCTCGGTTGAGCCCTGGTACGTCGACGCAAACGCGCAGTCCTCCAACCTCGCCTGGATGTGGGGCCACGGCAGGTAAGCGGCGGCTGCCGCGCATGACTCTGGACTCTTGTAGCTCATGGGTGTTCCTTGCGATGAACTCCAGAGGGTTTGGGCTCCTTTGACTTGTACCTTCCCGAGGGAAGCGTGCTTGAAAGCACCCTTCCAAGTGGTGCCCGAGCGCCTCCCCTGTGACCTTGGCAAGGTCGGCGGATCTCCAAGAGAGAGCCCCCGAGCCCTGCCTGAGGAGGGCGCCGGGCGCTCCTTCCTATGCGTGAGAGGGTGGTGCTCCCTGATCGGGCGCGAATCCTGACGCAATACCTCCAGAGGTACTTGCCTCCTTGTGGCTCGGGCTAGGTGAGGTCTTCTTCTTCTTGGGGGTCGCCTCGGGAGGCCTCCCGCTCCTATGATCTGGGTCTTCGATTGCAGCGGCTTGGAAGGCACGCTCAAGCGAGCACACTGCATCCCTTTCTTCATAGGGTACGGTGATGACTCCACCGCTCCCTGGCATCTTGAGGACATTGTAACCATGGTGAGTCACTGCCATAAACTTGGCTAGGGCTGGGTACCCGAGGATGGCGTTGTATGGAAGGCGGATGTGAGTGACGTCGAAGTCGATGAGCTCGGTGCGGTAGTTGTTGTGTTGCCCGAAGGTGACCTGAAGGCGAACCTGCCCAATCGGAACAGTGGAACCATCGGTGACTCCTGAGAAAGGCTTGGTCGGCTGAAGCTGGTCGTACGGCACTTGGAGATTGTCGAACGTCTCGACGGACACGACGTTGAGTCCTGCCCCGCCATCGATGAGGGTCCTGGTGACCTGCACGTTGCTGATGACTAGGGAGCAAAGCATTGGGAGGACTCCGGCCGTTGCCGCACACTTGAGCTGGTCTGCGGAACTGAACGTGATCGCGCACGTAGACCACCTGAGAGGGCGCGTGGCCTCAAGCTTGGGAAGGACTGCATTCACCTCGCGAGCAAACTGCTTGAAGATGCGCTGTGAGGCTGGGGCCTGGGCGCCACCCAAGATGCAAGCAATTGCACGCGGCTCTTGGAAGCCCCCAGCCCCATCATCTTGGTGTTGGTCTTCGTTCCTCCTTAGTGGAGGCGGCAGAGGAGGGAGGCTTGCGTTGCCGTGCAGGTGGCCCTCACGAGGCTGGTCCCTCCAGCCTCCCTCGCGAGGCTGGTCCTGCTAGCGGTCCTCGGAGGGCGGTCACGCCATCCCTGGCGAAGGCCATGGTCTTCCCGTCGTTCGCCACCTCTTCCTCCTCCTCGGCCATAGCCCCTGTCGTTGCGCTCTGGGTGTCGGCCGATTTGCCCATCTCGCACGGCTCTGAGCTCTTGACACTCGTTGGTGTTGTGGGTGTGGAGGTCATGGTACACGCAGTACCGTCCGCCCTTGGATGACTCAGGCTGATCCATGCCTCGCTTGGTGTCTGGTTCCTCTGCTAGCATGGCAGCCCCCTTGCGCTTCACGTCTTTGGCCTTGAGCTTCTTTTCTTCCGGGTCGGCTGCCGGGAGCTCGAGGAGCGAGAGACGCCCTTCCTCAGCCCTGGCGCACTTGGTCGCCAAGTTGAACGGCTCCAGGGATGTGCACAGGTCTTCCTTGATTGCTAGTTCTTCCATCATCTTGACGTCGCGCACGCCGTCGGAGAAGGCTGAGATGATAGCTTCTTCAGTTACCTTGGGGATCTTGAGGCGAGCGTAGTTGAAGCGCTGGATGTACTTATGTAGGGTTTCTCCTGGCTGTTGCTTGATGCGGTGCAGGTCGCTCACGGCCGGGGGCCGGTCGCGAGTGCCCTGGAAGTTGGCAATGAAGCGGGTGCGCATCTTGCTCCAGGAGGAGATCGTGCCGGGAGCCAGGTTCAGGAGCCAGGTGCGGGCGCCGTCCTTGAGCGCCATGGGGAACCAATTCACCATGGCCTTTTCGTCTTCGTTGGCGGCTACGATGCCCAGCTCGTAGATCTGCAGGAACTCCGCGGGGTCCGCTGTGCCATCGTAGCAAGGAGGGAGGTCAGGCTTGAACTTGCCTGTCCATGTGACGCCACGCAGCTCGGGGGTGAAGGCGAGGCAGCCCACCGTGGCCACCGATGCCCTTTGCTGGTGTTGGACTTGTTCTTGCAGGTCACCACGCGCCGCCACTGGGAGCAACGCGGGGTTTTGTTGTGGAGGCGCTGGGGCGCGATCTTGGCGCGTCGGCGCTGGGAGCGCGCGAGCACCTTCCCGAGGACGTGGGATCTCTTGGCAGCTCCCTTCTTGCTGAGAAGGTGCCGGACATGGAGGGTCCTGCCTTGGGGCTGCGTGCCTTGGAGCCAAGGCACCTTCTTCGGGAGGAGGCGGCGGAGGCGCCTCCTGATCCTCACTCCCCTGCACGGGACGGACGGCGAGGCAGTGAGAGGGACCGCAAGGGGGAGCCCCCTGCGGCACTGACAAGCTCGGTGATGCGGGCGAGCCAGTCCTCGTAGAGGTCGTCGATGGGGCGATAGTGCAGGAGCTCCTGCGCCAAGAGCAGTGAGGCGTGCGCATCCATGGGTGCGCGACGAGCGTGGGACGACGAGCCAGCTGGAGTCAGCGACGGGGTGGCGGTGCGGCCATCCCGCCGCACCGAAGGATGCTGGGACGAGGCCTGTTGCTCGTTCCCCGCCGGGCCGGTGGCGGCGTTGGCGGCGGGCGACAAGGAACGACGAGGGGGGCTGCCGACGGGCGCCGTCTGGGCAACGCGAGTGGCGCGAGCAGCCCAGCGCTCGGCGCGAGCCCGACGAGCGTCAGCCATGGACACGACGGAAGATCACACGCGAACAGCGGAAGAAAGATTCGGGCGCACCCCTACCGGGCGCGCCAAATGTCGGATTTCGGGTTCCGGCAGACCCTTGAGGTTCGAACACTGGGGTGCACGCGGAGATCTCTCCCTTACCGATGTACATCCGATCCTCTCGTGCGAACTAAGATGAAAATGATGAACAACACAAGAGACACGAGGTTTGTACTGGTTCGGGCCACCGTTGTGGTGTAATACCCTACTCCAGTGTGTGGTGTGGTGGATTGCCTCTGGGGCTGATGATGGACAGTAGAGGGGAAGAACAACCTCACGAGGGGTGTTCTTGAGCTGGTGCGGTGTGTTCTACTTAGCGTCTATTGGGTTCTTCCTCTCTTTCTGCTAGGGTTCTACCAGATCTCTACCCGCCTCTCTACTCTGTGGTGCCTAGCTCTATTTATAGAGGCCCTGGGCCTCTCCCCAAATAATTGAGCGGGAAGGGTGCCAACAATTGGCCATTTTGAAGGGGAACATCTAGTACAAGTTATCCTAACCAAAGGTGGTCTTCGGCTGCCAAAAGCATTGGTGATGACGCCGTGTTGGGCTCCACGGTGACCTCCGTCCGGCCGTCCGGCTGGTCTTGGTCTCGTTGCACCGGAATGGTAACCTTTGCCTGATGCCTTGGCCTGTGCTTGCCCCCTTTTCACCAAAGGGGAAACAAGGACCCTGCGCAGGCCGGCGTCCGCCTAGCGCCCGCCTGGCCTTGATCATCATGGCTTGCGTCATGGGATCCTCGCGAGGTACCCTTGCATTGATCTCTCCGCCTCCTCACGAGCCTGCCTGATGAGGCCGCTCTTGAGGAAGCTTCCTGTCGTCCACCCCGCGAGGCTCGGCCCCTCGCGAGGGTCTTAAGCTTGGGCTGATGAAGATGGGCCGTGCTGGGCCCCTGCCTGAGCCACGCCGCAGGCCGCAGGCAGGCAAGTCTGGGGACCCCCGTTCCGAGAACACCGATAGCCGTGGTACAAATTTTGTCCCATTTGGGGCAGGTTTGGGTATATGCTTCTCACAAACTGTAGCTTCTCACAACAATCATGATGGTTTTCCGTAGGGAACGTCCCACCTTTGTGGATGAAACGATATCCATTTCCTCTTATTGCTTTCAAATTTTTTTCTTGTGTCAACATAGAACAACAGGAGTGTTGTGTGATTTTTTGTGATTTTTCGGGGTTCGTTTGTATGTTTTATGCATTAACTGAGTTATCAATGCATGTATGTGCATAATTCAAATTTGAACTACATGCACATGCTCCAGTGCATATAAATTGGTTGAAAAATCAAATATGTGTCCTTGGGTGGATGCTTAGGTACCATGCAAGAAATGGGAATGAATTTCAAACACCGGGGCACCGTTGATTGCCGGCAAAACATTGAGATGCATGGTTTTTAAATTCTAGTAAATCCAAAACTCGTCTGAAATTCATGAAACTTGGCATGCTATCATGGAGCGGCATCAACATGCCGTGGTACAAATTTTGTCCCATTTGGGGCAGGTTTGGGTATATCCTTCTCACAAACCGGAGCTTCTCACAACAAGCATGATGGTTTTCGGTAGGGAACGTCCCACCTTTGTGGACGAAACGATATCTATTGCCTCTTATTGATTTCAATTTTTTTTCTCGTGTCAACATAGAACAATAGGAGTGTTGTGTGAATTTTTGTGATTTTTCGGGGTTCGTTTGGACATTTTTATGCATTAACTGAGTTTTCAATGCATTTATGTGCATACTTCAAATTTGAACTACATGCACATGCTCCAGTGGATATAAATTGGTTGAAAAATCAAATATGTGTCCTTGGGTGCATGCTTAGGTCCCATGCAAGAAATGGGAATGAATTTCAAACACTAGGGCACCGTTGATTGCCAGCAAAACATTGAGATGCTTGGTTTTTAAATTCTAGTAAATCCAAAATTCTGTTAACCATTCACATGACGCAACGTGTCTTGGTTTTAATGGCTGTAGGAGGTGTGGTGCAGACAACTGCTTAACCTTGACTGAACGGGAGGCGTGTGAGCGTCGTCCGGTGTGCTGGCTGACCGAGATGCATGCAAGCTTTCCTTGAGTGTGCAGGCTCACCAGGAAGCGTGCAAGCTATACGGTGCGCATGCTCACTTGGAAGCGATCCCTTTGACTTCCATGGCCACCCGCCTTGCTCGCATCCTCTCCATGAATGGTGCCCAAGCCGTAGTTTAATTCGCTTTTTAAATATAAAACACTCATTGCAAACATTTTAGTTAGAACTCCCGTATGCAAACCAACAGCTTCCCCCGGAAGCAAGGAGAAAATGTGCTGAACAGGATTTCTGCAGCTCTTGATCGCAAACGTTTTAGATGGAACACACGTATGCAAAGTGTTTTAGTGACGACGATGGAACGGTGCCATTGGCGAATGTGGGGGAAGCAGACGAGATAAGCTACAGGGATGGAGGGGAAAATGCGACGCAGGACTCACCGGCCATGAGGGTTTTTATAGCTAGCTAGTACGCATTGGGATTTTGGGGGATTTCACCGAGTCGGGCAGGAAGATTGCGTGGGAACGGGCTCACTGACGATTCATTGGCGCCACCGTTTGGCAAAAAGAACGCCCTTGCGCGTTGCGCAAGCTTGCTCTACAAGTCGTCTTCGGCAGCGGGGTGACAAGACGTGCGAGAGGAGGACGAAAGGCCATGTACACATATGGTTAATAAATAAATGTTTGCGATTTAATTACCTACTATACCACCGTCCTGGTTTATAAGTATGATTTAACTAATAAAATACAAATGCATGTCACCAAAGATTATAGAGTTGGATTTTTATTTGAACATAGTTTCCAATTATATAATTTTTAAAACATGCATTAACATTTTGTTGGTTAAATTTGAGGGAAAAGTATGGCACAGAATATATAGGAGACTATAGACTAAATGAAGGTGTGGTACTACACGGCCTCTCTCTACGCAGCGAGGCAACTGTCGGTCGGCTTGTAGGCGACCATTTGCTGCATGTTCAACTGCTCCATGCATGTGGTTGCTTGTGGTTCAAGCGGCCGCAGCGCGCTCTGCTCGTGTCCCGCCACGCGTGCTCTGCTCTCGTGTCCCTGCGGGTGCTCTGCCCTCATCCCTCCACACGCGCTGCCAGTGTTTTGGGCCGGCGCACGATCACGCACGTTCATGTGCAAGCGATTGCGCCGGCCGTGGCGCGATGATGCAGTTACCCACTGCAAAAATTGCCACGCGAACGCCCCGAGAATCCATGCCGCCCGGCCCCCTTTTATTCTTGTGGCCATTTACCTTCATCTCTCGTCTCACACATCACAATAAGCTCACCCATGAGCACACATATAGAGACGACATCCAGTGGTTCCAATGGCACTCCCCATGCCTCCAATGGCGCTCCAAGTGGCCGACGGCGACAATGGCGGGCAGTTCAGCACACATCACGTAGTGGACACCCACATGAGGGGGAAGGCCCTCTCAGTGGTGTACATGAACGATCCGGTCTTGGTGGAGAGCTCCATCCAAACTTTTGAGCAGTTCCTTGCCGAGGACAAGTACCGAGTGGTCGGCTTCGACCTCGAGTACACCATCGGTCGTGTCGGGCACAATCAGAAGGTTGTCGTCGCCCAATTGTGCGTG
The DNA here is from genome assembly GCF_018294505.1 of Triticum aestivum. Classification (NCBI taxonomy): domain Eukaryota; kingdom Viridiplantae; phylum Streptophyta; class Magnoliopsida; order Poales; family Poaceae; genus Triticum; species Triticum aestivum. The sequence continues at coordinate 250,301,355 of NC_057809.1, forward strand.
CGACATGACATCCTCGTCTACCACATCCACCTTGCCACAATGCCTTGCGAGCATTTCTCCAGGTTTATCAAGAGGTCCGACAACAGTTTCGCTACGGTGGACACCACCAACGATCTAAAAGCGCTCAAGGTTTCGGACTTGAAATGCCCGAATCTTGTCAACATCCAGCAGCACTACAAGGTCTGGGGCACCGACAAAAGCAAACTGAACTCCCTGGTTGACCTCGCCTCGTCCATCATCGACCCGTACTACGCGAAGATGAAGCAAGAGAGCAATAAGGACAAGAACGCCTGGCACAGTGTGTGGCATAAGAGACTGGATGAACATCATGTCAAGTACGTAGCCATGGACGCGTACACAAGCTACGAGATGTACAGGCGGATCATTGACATGAGGAACTGTCTTCTTCCTGACCCTGACGAGGGATCGAGCCACATAGAAGTGGAGGGAGAGTCACAAGAAGTAGATGACTAGACAATCCTTTCTCCTACTTTAGAATGCATGCAATTGTTTATTGAGATGTGTGCGAATGATCTGTATAGTCACTTATGTAATTGGATGTTTATTTTAGTTATATATATATATATATATACATGGGATTCTACTTTAAACAGAGCAATTCACATGGCTTATTAGCAGCAATCGTCTGTGTTATTATTGGTCTTCGCACACATTTCAGATTACGGACATGTTTGTCGTGTATCACACACATCTTGTTCGGTTGAACTGTTTCCATTGTGTTTCTCAATCACACACAATTCATCCCAGTGAACCGTATGATGTATATCGCACACGCCTTCGTCTGGCCACCCATTTCTTTTGTGCCTCCTCATCACAAACAGTTCATTGAGCTGAACCGTATGCCCTGCATCGCACACGCAACTAAATTCTGAACCGTGGTTGATGCATCTGTCATCGCAAACGTTTTCACCTTTTTTGACAGTTTTTTACACCATCGTTTGCGATTATGGCATCGCACATAGTTTTGTCGAAGGGTCTCTGATTCGACTGTCGCATTTGGACCATCCTGGAGTAGTGTAAACTAGTGATAAAACAAGAAACTAAAAGATTCGATTGCAAGATCTAAAGATACACCTTCAAGCGCTAACCTCCCCGGCAACGGCGCCGGAAAAGAGCTTGATGTCTACTACACAACCTTATCCTAGTAGACGTTGTTGGGCCTCCAAGTGCAGAGTTTTGTAGGACAGTAGCAAATTTCCCTCAAGTGGATAACCTAAGGTTTATCTATCCGTGGGACGCATAGGATGAAGATGGTCTCTCTCAAACAACCCTGCAACCAAATAACAAAGAGTCTCTTGTGTCCCCAACACACCCAATACAATGGTAAATTGTATAGGTGCACTTGTTCAGTGAAGAGATGGTGTTAAAAGTGCAATATGGATGGTAGATATAGGTTTTTGTAATCTAAAATTAAAAAAACAGCAAGGTAACAAGTGGTAAAAGTGAGTTAAAACGTTATTGCAATGCTTTGAAACACGGCCTAGGGTTCATACTTTCACTACTGCAAGTTCTCTCAACAATGATAACATAATGAGATCATATAACAATCCCTCAACATGCAACAAAGAGTCACTCCAAAGTCACTAATAGCGGAGAAGAAATGAAGAGATTATTGTAGGGTACGAAACCACCTCAAAGTTATTCTTTCTGATCGATTTGTCGGGCTATTCCTATAAGTGCCACAAACAGCCCTAGAGTCCATACTAAAATAACACCTTAAGACACACATCAACCAAAACCCTAATGTCACCTAGATACTCCAATGTCACCACAAGTATCTGCGAGTTTGATTATATGATATGCACAATCTTATATTCATCTATTCAAACCATCACAAAGAACTTCAAAGAGTGCCCCAAAGTTTCGATGAGAGAGTCAAGACGAAAATGTGTGCCAACCCATTCACAAGGTCACAGAACCCGCAAGTTGATCACCAAAACATACATCAAGTAGATCATGTGAATATCCCAAAGTCACCACAGATAAGCATATGCAAGACATACATCAAGTGTTCTCAAATCCATAAAGACTCAATCCAATAGATAACTTCAAAGGGAAAAATCAATCCATTACAAGAAGTTAGAGGGGGCGAAACATCATAAGATCCAACTACAATAGGAAAGCTTGCAGTACATCAAGACCGCGCCAATTCAAGAACACGAGAGAGAGAGAGAGAGATCGAACACATAGCTACTGGTACATACCCTCAGCCCGAAGGGTGGACTACTCCCTCCTCGTCATGGAGAGCGTCGGGATGATGAAAATGGCCACCGGTGATGATTTCCCCCTCCGGCAGGGTGCCGAAACAGGGTCTCAATTGGTTTCTAGTGGCTATCGAGGCTTGCGGCGGCGGAACTCCTGATCTATGTTCTATTCTGGAGGTTTGGGGATATGTAATTATAACACCCACATTGCGGCTATATCTCCCACATGTCGGGGCATGACTTAGAGGCATAGCCGCATGGTAGTTTTGTCGCAAGAGGGGTAATCTTCACACAATCCCATGTACTAGATAAGAAAGGGATAAAGAGTTGGCTTACATTCGCCACTTCACACAATACATAAATAATTCATACAACATACAAATAAACTCATAGACCGACTATGGTCAAGTCCAAAAGAAAAGGAAGATAAACACCAAATGTTAGATCCCCGATCATCCCAACTAGGCTCCACTACTGATCATCTGGAAACGAAATGTAGTAACGACCCTGATCCTCGTCGAACTCCCACTTGAGTTTGGTAGCATCACCTGCACTGGTATCCTCGGCACCTGCAACTGTTTGGAAGTATCCGTGAGTCACGAGGACTCTGCAATCTCACACCCGCGAGATCAAGACTATTTAAGATTATGGGTAGGAGAAGGTAGTGGGGTGGAGCCGCAGCAAGCACTAAGCATATATGGTGGCTAACATACGCATATCAGAGCGAGAAGAGAAGCAACGCAACAGTCCGGAAGCTATAAGTGATCAAGAAGTGATCCTGAAACTACTTACGTTCAAGCATAACACAAAGGCCATGTTCACTTCCCGGACTCCGCCGAAAAGAGACCATCATGGCTACACACGCGGTTGATTCATTTTAATTAAGTCATGTGTCAAGTTCTCTACAACCGGATATTAACAAATTCCCTTCTTCCACATAACCATGGCACGGTTGTCGAAAGTTTATACCCTGCAGGGGTGTCCCAATTTATCCCATCACAAGCTCTCAGGGTCAACGAAGGATATTCCTTCTCCCGAAAAGGCCCGATCAGTCTCGGAATCCCGGTTACAAGACATTTCCACAATGGTAAAACAAGACCAGCAAAGCCGCCCGATGTGCCGACAAATCCTGATAGGAGTTGCACATATCTCGTTCTCAGGGCAAACCGGATGAGCACTCTGTACAACTAAAACCAGCCCTCAAGTTTCCCCGAGGTGGCACTGCAAAGGACTCTAGTTCGGACCAAATCTCAGAGGAGCACTGGCCCGGGGGCTTTTATAATAAAGATGACCCTTGAGTCTGCAGAACCCAAGGGAAAGGTATAGGTGGTCGGTAGGAAAATGGTAAAACAAAGGTTGAGCCTTGCTGGAGGAGTTTTATTCAAAGCAAACTGTCAAGGTGGTCCCATAAATCCCCAACCGCGTAAGGCACGCAAAAATCAAGGAACATAACACCGGTATGACGGAAACTAGGGCGGCAAGAGTGGAACAAAACACTAGGAAAAAGGCCGAGCCTTCCACCCTTTACCAAGTATATAGATGCATTAAATTAAATAAGAGATAATATGATATCCCAACATATCCATGTTCCAACATGGAACAAACTTCAACTTCACCTGCAACTAGCAACGCTATAAGAGGGGCTGAGCAAAAGCGGTAACATAGCCAAACAACAGTTTGCTAGGAAAGGTGGGTTAGAGGCTTGACATGGCAATATGGGAGGCATGATATAACAAGTGGTAGGTAGCGTGACATAGCGATAGAACGGAACAACTAGCAAGCAAAGATAAAAGTTATTTCGTGGGTATGGTCATCTTGCCTGCAAAGTTCTCAGAGTTGTCGAAAGCTTGATCCTCATTAGCATACTCAACAGGTTCCTCATTCACGTACTCATCTCCCGACTTTATCCAAGGCAAGAACACAAGCAATGGAACAACAATCAGTCATAGTGCAATGCACAAGCAACATGATGCAATACATGGCATGATATGTAAGGTATGATATGTAATGCATATGCATGATCCATAAGGGATAGAATAATCAAGGAATCAACTTGTCAAACCAAGTATGCCGCTGGAAAGATGAGGTGATTTCGGTCGAAATCGATATAAGGATCACCGGAAACGGATGCACGGTTTGCAAATGGCAAGCAAAACGAGAATGACGCAAATCTACGATTAACAACATGATGGCACTTAGAATGCAACAAGAAACTAAGCTACTGCACTCCAACATAGCAACAAATCATATGATAGTGATGTACAAGAGATCCTTGACAAAACATGAACACTGAGCTACAGCTCAATCACAACAGAACAGGTTCAAACAAGCATGGCAAAAGTGCAAAAGATATCAGCTTCACAGACTTCAACATGTCAAAAACAACATCAGGAAGCAATGCTTAGAGAAAGCAAACAACATTCTACAGGAACATAACATGGTAAACAAAGGCATGGCATGCTTCTACTAAATGCACTTAACAAAACTACCTTAATGACCATGAGCCAAAAAGGCACAGAAAATATGATGGCACCCATGTAAACATAGAAAGTTATATTAACAGTTTCAGACTTAGAAGAAAAACAGAGCATGGCATAAACAGATTCATGATAGCAACTTTGCAAGCTCAGGCCAATCACCACAAAACATTAAATGACAACATAAGCATAGCAACATTAAGAAGACATGTTCATCAAGCTAAACATGGAAATAGAAAGTTCATAGGGTACATGGATCACTAGCAACAACCATGGCAATATTGATTAACATGTTAACAATCTTCCAAGAATATTATATAGCCAAAGTAGAGCACGAAAAAAAGACATGCTAGAGCACACCATAATTGCAACCTGGGCCATGAATGCACAGAGCATAACCACATGTTCAAAACACCCTTACTGAAGTATCTCAAAATAAGCATGGATCTCATGGAATCATTAAGTTTACATGGCATCAAAATAATAGTAGGAAAAGGACTTAGCAAAATCCTAAGTGCCTGAAAGCAGCAACATTATGAAGCCTACTTTGCATGCTTGTGCTAGTCACCACATAGATCACAAAAATACAAGACTTGCACCTATGTAAATACAACATGTTGGAGCTCAAAACATATGTAGACCTCATGCTCATAGGATGCACACATCAAATGCAAAAAAAAATGAAAAATCACCATGTTCTGCTAAGCACCAGCACTTAACATTTTATAGCACTCTTGCAACAATTAAAATGTCATCATAATGGACAGTAACATGCATGTAAATGCTTCTAACATGAAGAGCTCAACGAGACGAACAGTTTGACATATCATATGCATGATTTCGAGCCATGGTTAAGGAGATGCAACACGAAGAAGGAGGCATAAAAATGTTAGGGACTTAGGAAATTTTTTGGGTCAACCTTCCGAATCTGGATCTAGGGTTTGGTGTGGTGCGGACTTGGCGCCGAAGTGGAGGAAGGGGACCGGTGAGGCGCGGCCGGAGACGAGGGCGGCTCGCCGGACTGGAGAGGCGGCACGGGCGCGGGTCCCGGGCAGTGGCCGGCGGCGAAGGGTGGCGAGGCGCCCGCGAGCTGTGGCAGGACGGCAGCGAGGTGACGGGCGGAGGCGGCAAGGCGCGCGTCGGCGATGGCAAGTGCGGGAGGCGGCGGAGATATGCGGGGGCGGCGCGGGGTGTCTCGGGCTCGGGGGCCCGCCTCGGGCCGAGCAGGCCCGCACAGAGGGATGTGGTGGCGGGCCACATGGCAGCACGCCACTGGCTGCGGGCGGTTGAGGAGACTCGTCCGGGGGGATCCGGACGTGTCCGGCGGCGGAGTGGGGCGATTGCTAGGGTTTGGACCCGGATTTCGGGGGAGATGCACATATATATATATATGTAGAGGGAGGTAGGAATGTCCAAATGAGGTGAGGTTTTCGCCCACACGATCGCGATCCGACGACGGAGAACATGGAGGTGGATAAGATGAGTTATTGGGCTGTTTTGGAGGGGTGTTGGGCTGCACACAAAAAGGCTTTTGCGGTTACCCGGTCATCCGTTGGAGCATCAAACGGCCTACAAATGGAACGATATTTGACAGGCGGTCTACCGATGGTGTACCAAGGCCACTTGACAAATCTTGACTCATTCTGAGAACTTTTTTCTCCCGCTCATGAAAAAAGACAAGAGGGGTGCACCGGGTGCATGTGGGAGTGTTGGATTGCGAAACGGACAACGGGGAAAATGTTCGGATGCTTCAGACGAACACATATGCAAATGATATGCGCATGATGACATGATATGAAATGCATGACTTGAACAAAATGGAAAATGAAGACAAAAACCCAACCACGAAGGGAATCTCATAGCATAAAGCCGAAAATTGCAAGAGTCGGAGTTATAAATATGGAAAGTTACATCTGGGGTGTTATAATAATAGGTGTTGGCGTCAGAACAAGTCAGGGGATTCCATAAGGGTCCCACAAGGTCGGAGGGCGTGCCCTAGGGGAGTGGGGGCGCCCTCCACCCTTGTGGAGGCCTCGAGGCTTCTCTGGTGCAACTCCGGTACTCCGTGGGCTTCTTTTGGTCCAAAAAAATCGTCATAAAGTTTCAGGTCAATTGGACTCCGTTTGATATTCCTTTCCCACGAAACTCAAAAATAAGGAAAAAAACAGAAACTGGCACTAGGCTCTAGGTTAATAGGTTAGTCCCAAAAATCATATAAAATAGCATATAAATTCATATAAACATCCAAGATTGATAATATAATAGCATGGAACAATAAAAAATTATAGATATGTTGGAGAAGTATCAGGGGGTCGTCCCACGCATGCGCTCAAACTTTATTTGGTCTAGCAAGGCACACATCTATACCCCTATATAGTGTTCGAATAACTTTGAAAGTTGGTCGTTGGATGAAGACAATCGGACGGTACAGAGATAGCAAATCCGAGTACTACTGGCCATTGGATATCATCTACATTCCACCAGATTCCACCACATGTAAAATCTAGGAGACGCCATGGTTGAACTTAAGCATACTGCACAAACCTCAAAATACAAGCACTTCTCCTTTGTTCTAGAATCGTCCATATCTTAATTTCCCAAACTTTTTTCTAAATGAATTGTCACTATTTGTTTTTACTTTATGCTTTACAATGCACAATTCCATGATTATTAAAATAGATTTTTTTTTATAAAACTAATTGATTTTGAATGAGATGGACTATAAGAATTAAACAAACATCTACATCATGCATACATAACTCAAAGCTTACATGCTATAGTGTGGTATTTATTCATAATTTGGTTACCAAATCTCATGCGTGCAATGCACGTGTACCTTACTAGTATCAATATAAAACCATAATGGTCAAACCGTTCTCGTGGATCAAAGGGATAGATTTTGTGGGCCCCCTCATTGTCGGTAAAAGATAATATATGTTCAGCGTCTATAAGGGAGACATACTCAATAAGAACACCCTGCCCCCTATACCCTGCATGTGACCTGAAAAGGGTTTATATAATCTCCATGACAAGTCCAGTCAATCATTCTTCAATTTTTAGAGCAAAAAATAACCAACAAAAACATAGTCTAAAATTAGAAAAACAAGGATCCTGTGGTTTATATAATTGCCATGATATGTCACTTTAGAGATATTTGTCTCTATAATGACCATGTCATGCCATTTAAATGAAGCTTGAGATATGAAACTTCCCACCGGGTCACCCATGCTTGGACTACTCCAGCCTGAGCACGCTTAACTTATGCGTTCTATTCGACTAGGCTAGCGGATGGGAAGCCGCCCCTTGTTGATAGGAATTCCCTCCTTGCCATTAAGGCGTTTCACGCTGGTCACCCTATGGGACCTCTTTTTTCCTTGTATTTTCTTCTACGGGCAACATCGAACAATATGATATACATGCTGAAATTTAAACTTATTCAGGGTTCATTTGGCCTTTTTATACACTAATTGAGTTTCCTAGGCATTTAATGTCCATAATTCAAATCTGAACTTCAAATACATGCTCCAGTTCACCAAAATGGCTAGAAAATTTATACATGTGTCCTTGGGTGCATGTTTAGGTCATATGCCAGGAATGGGAACGAATTACAACCGTACCGATGTCATGGCTCGTCCTCAAACATTTGGAATCTCGGTTTTTAAATCCACGTAAATCCTAAACTCACCAGAAACTCATCAAATGTGGCATGGTGTCACGTCATAGCACATACATGTCGTGGTAAAAACATTGTCAAATTTGGGCCAAGCTTTACTACAAACCTCTTACAAACCAGATTTTCTCTCAAAGAAACCTCATGGTTCCGATAGGGAAACGTGTTCCCCTTGTGGGTAAAACGTAATTGAAAGTTCTAGTTATCAACTAGGGGGGTGAATAGGCAATTTTTATGAAAGTCTTCAAAACACGAGGTCTTTGAAGACAAACTGTAGAAATGAACCTATTGATATGCAGTGGAAGGAAGACTGCACTAGGCAAGCCATAGCCAAGTATGCAATGAAGTGAAAGCACGAAGACTATCTGCAGCTAGGTAGAATGGATCGGGCTGGAAGACAGTATGAAGCCAAACAGTAAACAGTCTTCACTCAGTTAAGTCAATCAGATCAGGCAAGCAAGCAATGACCATACGAAGACAAACTGTAAAGAAAAAGAAAGTGGGACATAGAATCAGTTGCTTGGTGAAGACAAGGATTTGGTAGACCAGTTCCAATTGCTGTGACAACTGTACGTCTGGTTAGGGAGGCTGAGATTTCACTCAGAAGACCACGTCTTCGCCTCATTCCCCTTAAGCTAAGGACACCCGGTCCTTGCCCAATCACTCTTGTAAGTCTTCCAGGTAGACTTCCAAACCTTCATAGACTTCGTTCACTGGCAATCCACAATGGCTCTTGGATGCTCAGAACGCGACGCCGAACCGGCTGGAGGATTCAAAGTCCTCAAGTGTAACAAGTCTTTAGGTCACGTTGACAGAAAGACTTTAGTGATGCTAACACTCTTTGCCTCTGCGTGTTTGGGCTTTGTCCTTGCAAAGATCTCTCCCTCAAATGCTTCGGAGGTGGGTTGCTCTCAAACGACAAAATCCGTTCACTAACTCTGAGCAGCCACCAATTTATGGTGTGGGGGGTGGGCTATTTATAGCCATGATGCAACCTGACCTGATTTGACCGAAATGACCCTGGGTCACTAAGGAACTGACACATGTCCAATGGTCGGATTTCAAACACATGCGGCAGCTTGACTTGGGCTACAAGTAAAGCTGACTCATCCAGCTCTGGATAATATTTGCTCTTGTTGTCTTCGCTCGAAGACATAGGATTTTGGTTGAGCATCACTTCAGTCACTTTGACTTTGTTCACTTGGACCCCACTTAACAGTATGGTGGTTCCTATGATTCAACAAAGAAGAAAAGGAACTACGAAACAACTATGTCCTCGGACTCCATAGTCTTCACATGAATGTCTTCTCATGTCATAATCCTCACCTTTAATGTCTTCACGAACCAACATTGTCTTCAATGTCTTCACACATTTTTAGGGGTCATCTCTGGTAGGTAAACCGAATCAATAAGGGACTACTACCTGTGTTATCCTGCAATTCTTACAAACACATTAGTCCCTCAACCAAGTTTGTCGTCAATACTCCAAAACCAACTAGGAGTGGCACTAGATGTACTTACAATCTCCCCCTTTTTGGTGATTGATGACAAACTGGTTGAAGTTTTCAACGGGGATAAAAGTATGTGAGAGTTAAGGATAAACACATTGTCTTCATAAGTAGCAAAAGGCTCCCCCTGAAGATGTACATATAAGTAGTAAGCTTTTGTATGCAAATGCACATGGCAGGTTTTACTTTGTGGAGATCCTCTTCAACTTACAAAGACAATTCATCATGCATATATAAGAGTAACGAAGATAATGACATGCACAATGAAAAATGAGCATCTGCAAAATGACTTCATGTGGAATTTATCATCGCATAACAAAGTAGCAGCAAAACATAGCAGACGACCATCATGTTTAAGTGTTACAACTCAAAAGCCAAATAGTTTAAAAAACAAGAGTTGTAAGAACTTAGCAAAAATAATGCAACCACCCATATGGACCCGCTTGAAGACTATCAACCTCATATGCTTCTCCCCCTATTGTTAGTAATGACCAAAAATGTTTGAAGACATAGAGGATCTACTCGGTCCCAGCTGGAGTAGAAGATGGAGCAGGGACGTCGATGGAGTTTGGTGGTGCAGACTGGCCTGACACAGTATCATGATGATGTGTAGCCAAGGTTGGTGAAGTGGCATCGTCTTCTTCATCGACGACTCTCGCAACAATAGTTGCAGCCGAAGATGAATGCTCAGAATCTTCAATGGAGGGAGTGCGATGCCAGCTTGCATTTTGAGGAGGCCTTGAGTCAAACTTGAAATTCTCAGTGAAGCCATCTTCGCGAAGATCTTCTTTAGGACAGAGCATTGTGAGGCTCTTCCAGGACCGCCTACAGGCTTCATGTGCAACAAAAGAGTTCTTGGTGGCCAAGTTGCGAATGCGATTAATATCCACCAAGAGACTGTGCATCTGACACTTCAGCCAGTCATGATGCCTATCCTTCTTTTGATGTAAAGCCACCAGAAGCTCATGGTTGTTGAGGACATGAGGACGCTTCTGAGGCCTTTGAGCTATGGTGCTTGGAGTGGCTTCAGTATTGGCTCGGTGTGGTATGCACAGGTTGCCAGCCAGAGGATATGCAAGAGTTGCAGCATTTGGCACGTGAATCCCTTCGATTGGCTGCGTGAAGCTCTGGAACTCAACATTCTGATGGTCGATTGGCTTCTTTGCAGGCTCGGGGTAGATGGCTTCAAAAGACATATCAACTTCAGGTAGAAAAACAACATGGTTGCGTGCTGAGGGCTGATAGTCAATGGGGGAATGAAGCTTAATCAAGCGCATCACCCATGGAGCATAGAATTTCAGACCAAACAGATCAAACCAAGAAGCAGCAAGTTGTCCGATGAAGAAATCCTGAGTGTTCAATCTGATGCCACTGATAATATAGAATACCAACGTTTTCATAGCACCTTCAAGTTTAGCTTCACAAGAATTTCCTTTGATGGGCCAGAGAATGCGCCTCAGAATGTGGTACACTGTGCATGGCAAGTACTCTAGGTCCTTGACAAAGAACTCCTTTGGGTATTCGGCGTCTTGTGACAGTGGCTTCATCATGCTAAGCATTTTTCTCATATTTGGCTCTGGTTTCTGAAAAATGCTCTGGAGCTCATTTGTGTAGAGTGGCATAGAACTAAAGCAGAAGCTCTTCATTCCAGTGTTCCTTGTCAGTCACAAAGGGCAGAAGACCAACATCGCTAAAGCAGTCAAGGGCCTCTTCAAGACATGGCAACCCAGCCATAGCATCACAATCTAGACGCTTGTGCGGAAAAATCTGGTCTTGATTGTACAGGATGAAAGAGTAATAGCTTCGCTGAAGATGGCTCCAAAAATCTGTCAGAGGTGATCTTGGGCTTCATGTATGGGTTCTTGGCGCTGTCGAAGAAAGTATTGTGCTCTCTGAAGCTAAGCACGCTGAATGAGCATTGGGTTGTGACAACACTTGGAAGCCTTAGCAGATGCGGCTTTGGCTTCTGAACTTGAGGCCTCTGCTCCACATGATAGTCATACTGTGGCCCAGGAGCAGTGGGTGGAACCAGAATTGGCCATCTGATAGTCACCAATTCGCCACGATTGAATGCTCATTCCATAGTGTGTGGCCTTGGAGGAGGAACGGCACCATCAAAGGTGATTGGCGTCACAGTGGTGTCAGCATTCATATTGGCTTTAGGCTCCACATTATCTTCAGCCATGACAGATTCATTGGCTTAAGTGGTGTTGGTGGTGGCAGCCTCAGTGTTTTAAACCTCCATTAGTTCAACGACTGGAGGGTCGGGCACGATCAGATTCCCTTCAGGAATGACTAGATCACCGACAGGGGGTGTGGCTTCTCTTTCTTCTTTGGTTGATGCAGCCGGAATGTCTTCAGCAGTCTTGGCTTCAGACGCAGAGGTAGTCGCAGGAGGAGTGGCTTCAGGAAACACTTGATGTGCTACTGAGCTAGTGTGGTGCGCTTCTTCTTTTGGAATGCTCGACATGGAGACCTATGGCCTGAGGCCCTTGCGAAGCCTGCGGAACACTGGCGATGCCTTTGGAGAAGGGGTGGTCTACTCCAAGTCGGCTTCATCATCAAGTACTGAAGAAGTAACTTGAGCAGGGGGAGTACGTGGTGTCTCATCCTGCACTAGGTTGTCTTGTTATTGGCGCTCGGCCCATGAGTCATCTTGAGCAATTGGCGTCAATGGACAACCAATGCTAATAAGTTCACTGCTCGTTGGAGTAGACGATGATACCGACTAAGGCTCGAGCTGAGGAAGGACTTCATCATCATGCACACTGTCGTCATGACCAATGTCTTCAGCTACGTTGGGGTCAACAGCTGGAACTTCTTCACTCTCTGGAGCCTCTGTGGAAGCAGGCTCATGAATCACAAGGCGGCATTCTTGGTTGGTTGAAGCAGGCAGAGCAAATGAGATAGGTTCAACTATGAGGGGCTCTGAGGAAGTAGCACGCTCTTTCTTTGAAGACTTTGAAGCTTTTGTCTTCAATTTCTTCTTGGAGGGAGCATCATCAGAGGTGTCCTTGAGCTTCCTCTTCCTGGCTTCGGCCTCGGCATGCCTTGTCTTCTTCATTTCTGAAGCTGCTGAGGGGACCTTTAGCTTCGAGCCAGTCATGCTGGCAGGGAAGACTATGCTTGGTCGTTCCTGCCGTTGAGCTTCAGGTTGGGCTTCAACAGACTTCTTCTTTTGCTTGGCAGGTGTCGGCGTTCTGGGACCGGGGGTGCCCAGACTTGCCTACCTGCGGCCCATGGTGTGGCTCCACCAGTGGCCTTGTACGGGCACCCAGTTCCAGCAACAACAACACAATACCCTCATGAGGGGCCGAGCCTCGCGAGGCGGACGACACCAAGACCTCCCTGGGGGCAGCCGCACTAGGCTCGCTCCCGAGGAGCGGAGATCAAGGCAGGGTGCACCTCGCGAGGTTCACATGACGCGAGCCATGATGACCAAGGCCAGGCGGGCGCCAGCGGGCGCCAGCGGGCGCAGCGTACCAGTTTCCTCTTTGGTGGTAAGGAGGCAAGCGCGGGCGCGGAGTCCCGAGGAATTAGGCAAAGGTTTCCATATCGGTGCAACAAGACCAAGACCGCCAAGACGGCAGGACGGAGGTCATCACAGAGCCCACGACAGCGTCATCACTGGAGCCTTTGCAGGCGAAGACTACTTTTGTCAGGATAACTTGTACTAGTTGTCTCCCTTCGAAATTGGCCGTTGTGGGATCCCTTCCCACCTAACATTTGGGAAGAGGACAGGGCCACTATAAATAGGACTTAGCCACCACCACAGAGGGAGAGGATTCGGACCGTCCCCACATACACCGGCTCGTCGAGCTCAAGAACACCTCACCTCTTGAGGCTATTCATCCACTGTACTTGTTCATGCTCGGCCCCTCGAGGCAATCCACCACAAAGCTGGAGTAGGGTATTACACCGCAAGGTGGCCCGAACCAGGATAAATCTCTGTGTCTCTCGTTCTTTAGGTTCGTCGAGCCAGGCTGTGGGATCATTAGCGAGCGAGCTAGGGAGAGAGTATTCATTGTGCGTACCCCAGTGTTCGAACCTATCAAGGGTCTGCAGATCCCTGAATCCGACATTTGGCGCACCAGGTAGGGGTGCGTCGAAGCTTCTCTTTCGACAATCGACTCGCCGCCGCTCCACCGTCTCCATGGCAGCTGCTCGCCGAGCCCGTGCTGAGCGCCGATCCGCTCTCGCCACACGCGTCGCCAAGACGGCGCGAGTCGGCGGGCCTCCCAATCATTCTCCATCACCAGCCACCCACGCCGTCACCGGCCTGGTGGGGCACGAGCAGCAAGCTTCGTCGTAGCATCCCTCTGTGCGGCGGGATGGACGCACCACCACCCCGTCGCTGACTCCGGCCAGCTCATCGTCCCATGCTCGTCGTGGGCCTGTGGACACGCAGGTTGTGTCACTCATGGCGCGCGAGCTCCTGTGCTACTGCCCCATCGATGACCTCCATGAAGACTAGTTGGACTGCATCGCTGAGCTCGTCAGCGCCGTTGGGGGCTCTCCTGCATCGTCCCTCCGTTGCCTCGTCCACCCCCTGCCGCGTGCGACGTAGCCCATGGAGCACCTCCGCCACCTCTCCGTCAAGACGTCGCCCTTGGCCCAAGACGCGTGGCTCCTCGGCGTGACCCACCATGCCAGGCGTGACCCACCAAGCTGTAGGGAGGTCCAGCGGCAGCAAGAAGGTGCCCTAGGGCTCCCTCCACCACCACGTCGAGACTGCACACCGCCTGCAGCGGTGGTGTGTGATCGCCAAGATCAGGCTCCACCTCCACGACGGGCCTCGGTGACCACAGCGGGCTGTCGCGCCTTCATCCCTGAGCTACATAGCGTCGTCTGGCCAGGCAAGTTCAAGCCTGACCTACCTCCGCATTACGACAGCACCCCAACCCTGTGGAGTTCCTGCAGCTCTACAAGCTAAGCATCAAAGTGGCTAGCAGCGACGAGAAGGTCATGGCGAACTGATTTCCCATGGCCCTCAAAGACGGTGCACGCTCGTGGCTCCTGAACCTGCCCACAGGATCAATCTCCTCCTGGGGCGAGATGTGCGAGCGTTTCGTCGCCAACTTCCAAGGCACTCGTGACCGCCCACCTGCCGCAAGTGACCTGCGGCGCATCAAGCAACAACCTAGGGAGACCCTGCGGAAGTATATCCAACGCTTTAACAACGTTCGCCTCAAGATCCCCAAGGTTTCTGACGAAGTCATCATCTCGGTGTTCTCCGATGGCATCCGTGATGTCAAGATCAAGGAGGAGCTCGCCATCCACGAGGACTTGTGCACGGCCCTGGAGATGTCCAACATGGCAACCAAGTGCGCGAGGGCTGAGGAGGGGCGCCTCTCCCTCCTCGAGCTCCTAGCTGCCGACCAAGAAGACAAGAAGGCCAAGACCAAGGACGTGAAGCGCAAGGGGGCGGCCGTGCTCGCGGCTGAATCAGAGATGAAGCGCGGCCGCGACCACCCCAAGTCATCCAAGGACAGCCACCCGTCCTGCGCCTTCCACAACATACACAACCACAACACCAATGACTGTCAGGAGCTCAGGGCCATCTGGGACGGGCGCTTCGGTCGATGCCCCGAGCATAATGATCGAGGCTATGGCCACGGAGGAGGTAGAAGTGCAGGACCTTTGGACGACCGCGGCCCCCGCCAGGAGTGGCGCGACCAGCCTCACGAGGATCATTGGCAAGGCCAGCCTCGTGAAGCCGCCTGGAGAGACTAGCCTCGTGAGGACAGTCCTTAGGGCAACGTTGGCCTCCCTCCGCAGCCACCACCACCAAGAAGGAACGACGACCACCACCAAGACTAGGGGGTTGGGTGCTTCCAAGAGCCTCGTGCCATCGCCTACATCTTGGGTGGCGCTCAGGCCCCAGCCTCCCACCGCATCTTCAAGCAGTTTGCTAGCAAGGTGAACGCAGCCCTCCCCAGACTCAAGGCCACACGCCCGCTCAGGTGGTCCAAGTGCACCATCACCTTCAGCTCGTCCAACCAGCTCAAATGCACGGCAACTGCCGGTGCTCTCCCGATGCTCTGCTCGCCCATCATCAACAATGTCCTTGTCACCAAGACCCTCATCGATGGAGGTACGGGACTCAATGTTCTTTCCATCGAGACATTCGACCGCCTCCAAGTGTCGTATGATCAGTTGCAGCCCACCAAGCCCTTCTCAGGAGTGACCGATGGCTCCACTACCCCGATAGGACAGATCCGCCTCCCTATCACCTTCGGCCAGCATGACAACTACCGCACCTAGCTCATCGACTTCGGCGTTGCCCACATCCATATGTCGTACAATGCCATCCTTGGATATCCGGCCCTGGCCAAGTTCATGGCGGTGACCCACCACGGCTACAACATCCTCAAGATGCCAGGGAGCCATGGCGTCATATCGGTCACCTGCTAAGAGAGGGACGCGGTGTGCTCCCTCGAGTGCGCCTACCAGGCTGCGGCGGTTGAAGACCCAGACAACGAAGGCATCGTCTACTCTCCTGAGGCAATCCCCAAGAAGAAGAAGAAGCAGCTGCTCCCCCGAGGGCCTCAGGAGAGTGGTGTCTCTAGCGGCACCACCTCAAGACCAGTGCCCACGGATGGGGCGCCTCCCTCTCTTGCATAGGAAGGTGCACTTGGCGCCCTCCTCAAGCTAGGCTCAGGGCTCTCTCCTGGAGGGTTTCTGACCTAGCCAATGTCATGAGGGAGGCGCTCGGGCACCACGCGGAGGCATGCTTCATCTCACGCTTCCCCCGCAAGGGTGCTAGGCACAAGGTGCCAGGCGCTTAGGAGTTCATCACCCAGATGACCGAGGAGGTTCAAGCAGTAAGAGCCATGTGTGACGACCATCGCCTACCACCTGGCGTGGCTCCTTGTCCTGGCGAGGACAATGAGCAACGCGTCTGCGTCAACTTCCCTGGGCTCAATAGAGCCGTGGCTCAGCAGCACTTCTGTCCTTCGCACGCTGGTCGGTGTGAGGGTCCACCTCACAGCTACGTTCGCATGCCCTTTGGCTTGCCGAACGTGGCTCTTGTCTTCCAACATCGCCTGCGAAGCATCGTGGCTGCTCAGGAGGTCGGGTACAACACGGTGCTGGCAGAGGTAGCGACGGTCCTTCGTGATCCTCCCGAGCCTTCAGAGCCTCTCGAGGTCCAAGACCATGGCGGCTCGTGAGGAGCAACCTCTTCAGGGCGCATCTTCAGCAACTTCGACATCTCTCCAGCAACAGCACCGGGTGAAATTTTTCAGTTTTTTCAGTTGAGGGCGCCCCTCGGGCTACATCATCCCCATGTCGAATCGGCTTGTCCCTGCGGTGCCTATCCTTTTGCATCTCTAGTTTACCTTGTTGGGTGCGCCCCACAGGCTGCATCATCCCCAAGTCATCCGTCCCTGCGCCATGCATCGTTCTTGCGATTATCTAGACTAGCTTTAACTCCTTCTATGAGTTACATCGGGAATATTATATGTCTATCCAATACTTCGATACCATGAACGCTGTATGCCCTCGAAAACCCATCCACGACCGCCTCATGATTAAGGACTGGCACGGCATCTGTGCTCGGGTCCGTCCCTGCAGCGTCGCTAAACCCAAGAGGCTGAGCTCTGGCTCGCGGGCCAGCTCCCGTGTACGTTACCTCCCATGGCCCTTGGTGCCTTGTTCAGGCATGAGATAATCACGGGCGGACGAGCCAGGGCATGCGACCTGGTGCCTCGTCACCACGGGAGCCGCGCGCCGGTTGTATTTCTTCAGGATTTTCGCCTGAGAAGACTAGGCACTGAGTCTATGCTCGGGTCCGTCCCTGCAGCGCCGACAAAACCCAACGATAGAGCTCTGTGTGGCGGGCCGGCCCCATTCAGGTCACCTCCTGGGGTCGTTGGTGTCTAGCCTTCTCATGTGATTAGCTTAGGAGATTCATTCACCATAGCTATCAATAATCAAATTCTGGCACAACCCGCCTTAATGTAGGGCCTCATGAGTCCCGCGCTGGCTCACGAGTGCCTAGACACACGTCGTCTAGCCTTGCCGTGCAAGCCACATGTCAGGGCGGGGCTGTACACGCCCCGGGGGCTCCACTCAGAGGGAGCCCTCACCTACGCACTAGTGGAAACAACATGCTCCGTGCTGGCAGTCGACACAGTCGAGGCGCAACTATGCTCGTGCAAGTGCGGAAGCGCCATGCTCCATGCTGGTGATAAACAACTGAGGGCGGCCCCATGGCCATATCAACCTTGGGGAGCCACCAGGCTCAGTGTCCATCCTCATCGCAACACTTTACCCTCGGGAGAGTCACGTGAGGGGGCTGGGAATGGGGGCTGCGCTCAGGTCACGCTTAGCATACGCCACCCTGCCAGGTCCCTCGGACCTGTTCATCGCATGTCCCTCCTGGGCATGACCAAGGCGAGAAAAGGTATGGAGGTCTGTTTGTGCGTCAAGTGTGACTCCTGAGCATCGCGAATCAGGAGCCTAATTGGCCACGTAGCACCTCACCCGTCTGTCTCGTACTGGTGATCCGGACGATCCAACGGCGGCTGAGGTATGTGCGAGGTCGGGCCCTACCGACGCAGAATGCTAAGGCCTGCTCTCACATCTCCTTCCCACGGGTTATGTGTGCGTCAAGGGGGACTCCTAAGCATCGCGACTCAGGAGCCTAACTGGCCACGTAGCCCCTTACCCCTTGGTCTCGTCCCGGTGATCCGGACGATCCAACGGCGGTTGAGGTACGCGCGAGGTCACGCCCTGCCGAGGTAGAACGCTAAGGCCTGCTCTCGCATCTCCTTCCCGCGGGCTGTTTGTGTGTCAAGCGGGACTCCTAAGCATCACGACTCAGGAGCCTAACTGGTAACGTAGCCCCTCACCCCTTGGTCTCGTCCTGGTGATCCGGACGACCCAATGGCGGCTGAGGCATGCGCGGGGCAGGGCTCTGCCGACGCAGAACACTAAAGCAACAAGAAGGAAATCGCGGAATCCTAATGAATTATTACAAGACATATTGTTTCTCCAAATACAAAACAGAAGTTTTAACGCCTCCATGAGGCACGGTGCATGTTGCAGGGAAATAAAAGTGGAGAGGAGCACCGCAAGCAAGCTTTCTCTTCAGCCTTGGGTGCTGCCGCCAAGGAGTGCCCCTCCGTCGATAACGTCACCATCGCCGGTGCCCTCGGTCGGGGCCATAGGCTCGGCGATACCGTCAGCCGGAGGCGCAGGGTCGATGGCGAGGAACTTCTCCAGAAGGGCCTCCACTAGGTCCTTCACGGCATCAGCAGAGGCTGTGTAGTGCTTCTCGTCCATAGGTTCAAGTAGAGCTCCAAGGTCGGTGCTCGGGTTGCGAAGATGGAGGTGGCTGAAGACACGCATCATAGCCGAGGAGGAGAGCGCGCGGGCTTCCCCTTCCACCATGGTGCCAACCCCATTGGCAACGTCCTCGAGTGCCTCGACAAGCTGGGGAAGCAGCTCGGTAGGGCCCTCCTCTGGAGTCACCAACGGCTTCTTCAACCCCCATCCATAGAGTTCCCAAAATGCCTCGCGGGATCTCTTCTCGAGGGAATTGAAGGTGGCATGGTCGTTGGCAAGGATGCTATCCTTGGCCTCCAGCAGGGCCTTCTCCCCTTCCACCTCCTTCTTCAGCTTCTCCAGGCGATCGCGCTCCGCGGCCTGCGCCCACACCGACCGCTCTAGCTCGGTGTCACGGCCGGTGATCGCGTCTTCTCGGGCCTTCAGCTTCTCCACCCATGCCCCGCGTTGACTAGCCTCGGTAGCGTGTTCATTGTGTCGGGTCTCCAGCTCGGCCTCCACCGCCTGACAACGCTCCTTGGCAGCCTCGGCATCCTTCAACGCCACCTCGCGGGCGGCCACAGCCAGGTCGGTGGCCTGCTTACCCTCCTCGGAAGCTGCCAAGCTCTGGCCCCATGCCGCCCTCACAGACGCGTCAGATCGTAGCCACCCTGAGACCAACTCCAGACGCCCCGACGCCAGCCGACAGTCAGCACCCTAAAGATCGTCACGAAGCTGGGCCAATGCGATAAGGGTGTCCTCCAGGGCATCAGGCGAAGCAGGGGGGTCGCGACCCAGCAGTGCGACGGAAGGGGGAAGCGACCACATCGGCACTGAGGCCTGCAGATTGGCAGGAGCAGAAGAGGCCGGGGGCTCCTAAGCCTTCACGACCTCAGCAGGTGAGCTGGGAGCGGGAACCTCAGGAGCCAACTCGCCTACAGAGATCGCCTTCTCCCGAGGATAGGCTTATGGACCTCGCGAGGATGACCTGGACGTAGAGGCTCGGGAGCCATCGCCATCCCTCCGCGCCGGAGGAGGCACGGCAGCGACAGGCTCCTGGGCCTGTTAGGGTTGCGGTGCGACATATGCCAAGGGGTGGCTTATCATGGAGAGGGCCAAGAGTACGTCGCCGGGCTCTAGAGGTGGGAGTGAGTGAGAACGCTTAAGTCGGCGAATCTTAACCAGGTTTGGGGCTCTCCTAGGAGATAAGAACCCTAGTCCTGCTATGCGGGGTCTCCGCATGATCAGTATCTCAACAAGGAAACTACAAGGTTGCTCCTTGAGCTGTATGGCTAGAGGAGGAAGAGAGCGAGGATAGCCATTCTTCCCCTCTTTATATGCGTGTGTGTGTATTTGCTAAGGTTCTGAACCTTTTGCATGGGTGCCCTGGGGGTTTATATAGGCCTACCCCCTAGGGGTACAATGGTAATCTAGTCGGGTGTGGAACCCGACCATCAGTGTCTCTGGTCGCCGGCTTCTCCGTCGACTGCTAGGGCCCGCCACCTGGTGGGTCCCGCCGGCTGTCTTGTACTTGGCCGACAGGCCGCGCCCACCGCTCGCGGGTCTTGCCGGCTGCTTAGCATTGTAGCCGTGCCACTGATGACGCGTGCTTTGTCGAGGGAGAGTGGCTATAGTCCGGTCGCCTGGCGGGCGCTCACTGTAGCCACATCTCGTCTTCTATGGTTAATGGCACACAGACTCCAAGCGAGGGGGAGGGCCGCCTGCTAGGAGTCGACCTCCCGCATGCCGACTGGTCAAGGGTTGTCGCCTTCCGGCATCTCATGGACAGGTAGGGCCCACCGCATGCAGGCCATACTGACAGCCCATCGTGGGAGCATAGCTATATCTGCCATGATGATGTCACGGGTGGTGTGGCAACAGTGTTGCGCCGGGCGAGGGATGTCCGCATGGTATGCTACACTGTGGCCACGTTCAGCCCTAGATTCGGGGGTGGCAGGCTGCACTGTAGCCACGCCCCGTCTCGTCATTGTAATGAGTTTCTAACTTCGAGGGAGTGAAGGGTCGCCTGCTAGGAGCCGGCCTCCCTAGAGGCCGCCTTCTAGGAGTCGGCCCACCCTGTTGCCGCCTTTAGGGCTCCGTCGCATTTTGGGCTCCGCCACCTTCTAGCAGTCGGCCACTAGGACTAGTCGGCCCTAAGAAGGCGGTCCTTTTTCTTCGATGCTTGAGGGGTGCAGCCTGCCCCGATGTCGTGAAATACCATGGGGGGCTGATGAGGCTACCCGTGGTCATTTACTCTGTCAGTAGTCCCTAAACCTGGTGGGGCGCCGTGGCTGAAAAGGCGAGAAGCCTCACCAGCTTCCTACTCTGAGTGATCTCGTAGCTTTTGTCAGACTTCTGGGAACGGGGGTCCCTAGACTTGCCTGCCTGCTACCTGCGGCGTGGCTCAAAGGGGGCCCGGCACGGCCCATCTTCATCAACACAAGACTCAAGACCCTCGCGAGGGGCCAAGCCTCGCGGGGCGGACGACGTGGAGCTTCCTCAGGCGCGGCCTCGTCAGGCTGGCTCACGAGGAGGCGGAGAAATCAAGGCGGGGTACCTTGCGAGGTGCCCATGACGCAAGCCATGACGACGCAGGGCGCCAGGCGGGTGCCAGCCCGCGCAGCGTCCTTGTTTCCTCTTTGGTGCAAAGGGATCAAGCGCAACCGTGGAGTACCGAGGCATCAGGCAAAGGTTGCCATTTCGGTGCAACGAGACCAAGACCAGGAGGACTACGAGACGGAGGTCACCGTGGAGCCCAAGACGGCGTCATCACCAGAGCTTTGTGCAGGAGAAGACTACTTTTGTCAGGATAGCTGATACTTGCTGCCCCCCTTCAAATTAGCCCGCCATTGTTGGCTCCCTTCCCGCTCAATATTTGGGAAGAGGACCAGGGCCTCTATAAATAGGACCAGTAGCCCACAGAGCAAAGGGTTGGAAAAAAGGAAGGGGAGGCTCGATAGAGAGGTTGGAAGCATAGAGAGAGAGAGAGAAAGGTGGATGAACTCCTCCCAGCAGTTCATAGCCCCAGCCAAGAGTAGACCCTCGCGAGGCTGTTCTTCCTTGTATTGTTCATCATCATCAGCCCCAAGAGGCAATCCACCCACCACACACTGGAGTAGGGTATTACACCACAACGGTGGCCCGAACCAGTATAAACCTTGTGTCTCTTGCGCAGTTCTTCTAGTAGTTTAGGTCCTTGCGAGATGGAGAGGTAGAAGACGTAATCTTCGCGCGCACCCCAGAGTTCGAACCTTAAGGGTCTGCTGGAACCCGAAATCCGACATTTGGCGCGCCTGGTAGGGGTGCGCCGGAGTTCGTCTTCCACCACACCGTTCTCCTCCGACCGTCGCGTCCATGTCCGACGCTCGTCGGGCCCGCGCCGAGCGCCGGGCCGCCATTGCTTCCCGCGTCGCCCAGACGGCGCCCGTCGGCGGACGTCCTCATTGTTCCCCGTCACCTGCCATCAATGCTGCCACCGTCCTGGCGGGGGGCGAGCAGCAAGCGTCGTCTCAGCATCCGTCCGTGTGGCAAGATGGTCGCACCGCTACTCCATCGCTCACACCAGCTGGTTCTTCGTCCCGCGCGCTCCGCGCACCCTTGGAGGCTCGAGCTGCACTCATTGCGGCAAACGAGCTCCTGCGCTACCGTCCCGTCAGCGACGTCTACGAAGAGTGGCTCGACCGCGTCGCCGAGCTCGTCCGCGCCGCGGGGGGCTCTCCCGCGCTGTCCGTTCCGCTGCGCCGCACCCCGCCCCGCGCGGGCAACGAAGCTCCGGGGGTGTACCAGCCGCCTCCTCTCCAAGAAGACGCCATGGCTCCAAGGCACGTGGCCCCTGGGCGGAACCCGCTCCGTCAGGTGCCAGCGCAGCAAGAATGGAGCTGCCAAGAAGTCCCTCGCCCGCAAGGAGCTGCCCGGGCGCTCCCTGCTCTGGCACGCCGCGACCCTGCTCCGGCTACGGCATGCCAAGACCCCGCGCTGCTCCTAGCTGCAGCGCGTGGGGACCCTCATGACCGAGCTCTCCACCAGCCGAAGCCTTTCGTGGCCACCGCAGGCTGCCGTGCCTACACCACCGAGCTGCGTAGCGTCGCGTTGCCCAGCAAGTTCCAGCCAGACCTGCCTCCTCGTTACGACGGCACGACTGACCCTGCAGAGTTCCTCCAGCTCTATGAGCTGGGCATCGAAGCTGCCAGCGGGGACGAGAAGGTCATGGCGAACTGGTTCCCCATGGCGCTCAAGGAAGGAGCTCGCACCTGGCTCCTGAATCTGGCTCCAGGCACGATCTCTTCCTCGGACCAGATGCGCACCCGCTTCATCACCAACTTCAAAGGTACTCGCGACCGGCCACCCGCCGTGAGCGACATGTGCCACATCAAGCAACAACCCGGAGAGACCCTGCAAAAGTACATCCAGTGCTACAACAGCGCGCGCCTCAAGATCCCCAAGGTGTCCGAGGAGGCCATCATCTCGGCCTTCTCCGATGGTGTGCGCGACGTCAAGATGAAGGAGGAGCTAGCGATGCATGAAGACCTGTGCACCTCCCTGGAGCTGTTTGACTTGGCAACCAAGTGCGCCAGGGCTGCGGAGGGACGCCTCTCCCTCCTCGAGCTGCCTGCCGCAGACCTAGAAGAGAAGAAGCCCAAGGCCAAGGACATGAAGCGCAAGGGGGCTGCCGTGCTCGCGGCAGAACCAGACACCAAGCGGGGCAAAGATCCGCCTGAGTCCTCCAGGGGCGGCCGATACTGTGTGTACCACGACCTCCACACCCACAACACCAACGAATGCCAAGAACTCTGCGCCGTGCGAGAAGGAAGGATCGGCCATCGCCCTGAACGCGCCGATCGGGGCTACGGCCGAGGAGGAGGAAGAAACGCAGGAGGCTGGGAAGACCGTGGCCCGCGCCAAGGGTGGCGCGATCAACCTCGCGAGGATCACTGGCGAGACCTGCCTCGCGAGGAGGACTGGAGGGATCAGCCTCATGAGGATCGCCCACAGGGCAACACAGGCCTCCCTCCACTGCCGCCTCAGCCAAGGAGAAACGAGGACCACCATCGAGACAAAGGGGCTGGGGGCTTCCAGGAGCCACACGCAATCGCCTGCATCCTGGGCGGAGCTCAAGCCCCAGCCTCACAATGCATCTTCAAGCAGTTTGCCTGCGAAGTGAATGCAGTCCTCCCCAGGCTTGAAGCAACGCGCCCTCTCAGATGGTCGGCCTGCTCCATCACATTCAGCTCAGCGGGTCAACTCAAGTGCGCGGCCACAGCCGGGGTCCTCCCGATGCTTTGCTCCCCAGTCATCAGCAATGTACTGGTCACCAGGACCATCATCGACGGTGGGGCAGGGCCCAACGTCTTGTCCGTGGAAACGTTCAACAATCTCCAAGTGCCCTACGACCAGCTTCAGCCAACCAAGCCCTTCTCCGGAGTCACCGACGGCTCCACGGTCCCGATTGGGCAGGTCCGCCTCCCTGTCTCCTTCGGGGCACGCAACAACTACCGCACCGAGCTCATCCACTTCGACGTCGCCCACATCCGCCTGCCGTACAACGCCATCCTCGGGTACCCAGCACTGGGCAAGTTCATGGCCGTAACTCACCATGGCTACAACATCCTCAATATGCCAGGAAGTGGTGGAGTCATCACGGTGCCCTGTGAAGAGAAGGATGCAGTGTGTTCCCTGGAGCGAGCCTTTCAGGCCGCATCACTGGAAGACCCGGATCGCGGAAGCAGGAGGCTTCCCGAGACCACCCCCAAGAAGAAGAAGACATCGTCCAAACCAGCCCCTCGGGAGGTGGGCCCCTCAGGGCCCGCATCTGCCCAGGGGGGACCTCCTGCCATCGCATAGGAAAGCGCTCCCGGCGCCCTCCTCAGGTAGGGCTCGGGGGCTCTCCCCTGGAGGGCCACCGACCTGGCCAAGGTCACGAGGGAGGCGCTTGGGCACCACATGGAGGCGTGTTACGAAGCACGTTTCCCTCAAGAAGGAGCAGGGCAAGGAAGGTCAGACCCGCGGGAGTTCGTCGACAAGGCCATTCAAGAACTACAGGAATCAAGAATCACGAGGGGTTGCCGCCGTCTACCGGCTGTGGCTCCCCATCCAGGCGAGGATGGTAGGCTCCACGTCTGCATCGACGTACCAGGGCTCAACCAAGTCGCTACGATGGAGTGCCTCTGGCCCTCGCGAGTGGGGCGCTACGGGGGTCCGCCCCACAGCTACGTTCGCATGCCTTACGGCTTGCCGAGCGCGGTTGCAACGTGTCAGCGCCTCATGAGGGGCATCATGGAGGCTCAAGAAGACAGGCGTTCCGCAGCCTTGGCGGAGATGGAGATGATTCACGAAGAGCTACTAGTGCCTCTGGAGCCTCCCGCGGCCCCTGGGCCTGGGGGCTCGTGAGGATCGGCTTCCGGAGCCCGCCGAGTCTGCTGCACCAACACCCCTTCACCCTCGACACCTTCAGGTGACATCTTACAAGTTTCATTTCCATCTGGGAGCGCCCTCCCAGGGCTGCATCGTTCCCAGGCCACATGGGTCCGTCCCTGCGGTATGTATCCCTTTTATTTCATGTCGTTAGCTTGCTTTGTTGGGGGCATCATCCCCAAGTCGCTTGGGCCCGACCCAGCGATGTCTACCTTCCTAGCATCTATCTGAATGAATCCTCACCTTTGCGGCTAACGTGTTTGATCTAGTTGCCTGCTCAACTGAGGGAATTGCTCCCATAACGACACGACGCTTGCGCATGGGTCCGTCCCTGCAACACCGACAAACCTGAATGGCTGAGCTCTGGCTACGGCAGCCCCGCATGGCGCCACCTCGTCAAGCCTCCAGTGCCTCGCCTCCCCTCGGAAGCAACTAACGGCGGACTGATAATTGTCATGGCAACCTCTTCTTCCTTCTGTGATGAGTTTACAGGATCCCCTAAGGGAGTTGCGCCAGGCAAGGCCCTCGCGGCGTTCCTTTCACTCTCGTCCGCGCGAACCGCTTGCACGTTAAAGGGGGGGTGCCTGAGCATCGCGACTTAGGGCTCCTACTGGCTCTCCAGCCCTCACCCTCTGGCCTTGACCACGACATCACGACCTGGCATACCAGCGACGGCTGAGACTAGCTCGAGGGCCGGGACCCGAGGACATAGAGTAGAAAAGGGAGCAAAGGCGGGGGAGAAGGGGCGCGCGAGGACCTCGCCGAGCGATTCCGCTCCTGCCGACGCGTGGACCCGACGACACACCAGGAATAATCCCCGACTCTCGAGATAAGTCACCACCCGAAAGCACCGGCTATCATAGCACTACCCCCGCACCTAATGCAATTCCGTGTCAGCGACGCCGCTCTCCTTTGTCGCCGAGCGACGGCTGCTTGGGCGCCAAAGGGGACCTCCTGAGCATCAGGACTCAGGGGCTCTTACCGGACCCCGGGTCGCTCACCTCCTGGCCTTGACAACGGCATCGCGACCTGGCATACTAGCGACGGCTGACGCCGCCTTGTGACTGGGACCTATCGACGTAGAGCACCAAGCCCTCGCGAGGTTCGAAAGGGAGAACTGAGCTAAGACAGAATCAGCAACTCGCACAACTCTACAACAAGGGTTATGTATTAACAAATAGGATTATAGGCACCTTACAAGCCCCCATGGGGCACATTTTGATTCCTCGCAGGGAACAGATCCTAAGGGATGCTAACCAAACGCGCTCCTGCAAAAGATGCCATCATCAACAGTGGGTCGTCAAGCGCCGGCGCCAACACCATCCAGATCAGAGTCGGCGACGGCCAGACGAGCCCGCCCTGCTCCAGGAGCGGCGCCGGCTCGTGGGCTCGTAGCTGTCGTCACTCGTCTCCGGAGTCGCGAAGATCTCGCTGGAGTCGCTGGGTCCCCCGGCGCCTCCGTCGCCTGCAGAGCCGCCAAGGGAGCGGTCGACGGGCCTAGTCTTCACCATGACAAGGTCTTGGCCACCTCTCCCGGGGCAACACTCCAGCCGGCGCCCATCCGTGTCGAAAACCTTGAAGAACATCACCGAAGCGCCATCGTACTCCAAGTGGACCGCGAAGACGCCCCTCACCCCACAAACCTGGGCGATCTCTCTCCAGCCACGAGTCATGTAGACCTCGCCCGGGGCAACGACCGCGACCTCTGCCTCGGTCGCGAGGGCGCTGCAGCCGGCGTGCTGCAGCCGGAGCTCCAAGGGGACCCCCCGCGGGATGGTGGAGGAGAAGAAGTGAGGCAGGCGGATCCAAGACTGGAGAGGAATGGCGACATGGAGCACGAAATCTTGGGAGGAGCCCTCGGCGTGGACCCAAGGAGGAACAATCCACACCTTCATGACCCGTCGGCGCCGACGGCGGCGCTGACCGCGGGGATCAGCATCGACCCCTTCTAGGCCCTCGATGTGGGCATACAAGGGAAGCGGGAACCCCGGCGGAGCCTGCTCGCACCAAGGCCTCGACACCACCTGACGGTCCTCCTCGTCCCGGCCGCAGAGGGCGAGCTGTTTCTTTGGCGGGAGCGGGTCTGGTCCCTCTCGAGGAGCCTTTCCCTTCTCCGCTGCAGAGAACCGGCGAATCGGAGCCATCGCGGCAAGACGGGGCAAGGATCGGGAAGAAGGAGAAGCAAGGAGGGATGGACTGGAAGGGCACGCGTAGTTCTGTACTTATAGCCGGCGAAGGCCAACCGCCAGCTTCCACGACCACAGGTAATCATGACACGATTTGCATGCAAGGACTTGTCCAACCCGTGCGATCATCGAGGCGTCGTGGGGAAGCGGAGACACCCACGTTCAATCAACCGCCACGCGGCGCCCAAGGCCGCAGGCTGTTAGGGCCCGCGGCGCTTCGCCCTCGCCCTTTCGCCTCTCAGCACGTCCATGTCCGGGTGCGCCTTGGGCCCGGGGGCTACTGTCGGCGTTCGGGGAACGGGGGTCCCCATACTTGCCTACCTGCGGCCTGCGGCGTCGCTCAAAGGGGGCCCAGCACGGCCCATCTTCATCAACACAATACTCAAGACCCTCGCGAGGGGCCAAGCCTCGCGGGGCGGACCACGTGGAGCTTCCTCAGGCACGGCCTCGTCAGGCTAGCTCACGAGGAGGCGGAGAAATCAAGGCGGGGTACCTCGCGAGGTGCCCATGACGCAAGCCATGACGACTCAGGGCGCTAGGCGGGTGCCAGCCCGCACAGCGTCGTCCTTTCCTCTTTGGTGCAAAGGGAGCAAGCGCAGCCGCGGAGTACCGAGGCATCAGGCAAAGGTTGCCATTTCGGTGCAATGAGACCAAGACCAGGAGGACTACGAGACGGAGGTCACCGTGGAGCCCAAGACGGCGTCATCACCAGAGCTTTGTGCAGGCGAAGACTACTTTTGTCAGGATAGCTCATACTTGTTGTCCCCCTTCAAATTAGCCCGCCATTGTTGGCTCCCTTCTCGCTCAATATTTGGGAAGAGGACCAGGGCCTCTATAAATAGGACCAGCCACCCACAGAGCAAAGGGTTGGAAAAAAGGAAGGGGAGGCTCGATAGAGGGGTTGGAAGCATAGAGAGAGAGAGAGAAAGGTGGCTGAACTACTCCCAACAGTTCATAGCCCCAACCAAGAGCAGACCCTCGCGAGGCTGTTCTTCCTTGTATTGTTCATCATCATCAGCCCCAAGAGACAATCACCCACCACACACTGGAGTAGGGTATTACACCACAACGGTGGCCCGAACCAGTATAAACCTTGTGTCTCTTGCGTAGTTCTTCCAGTAGTTTAGGTCCTTGCGAGACAGAGAGGTAGAAGACGTAATCTTCGCGCGCACCCCAGAGTTTGAACCTTAAGGGTCTGCCGGAACCCGAAATCCGACAGCTTTGCGTTGTCCTTCTTCTGAAATGGCGACTGCCAGGGGCCGGCCGTGACCAGGCAGGCCACCTAGTGATTTTGAAACATTGTGGCGGGGGCCAGGTGGCACGCCAGTCGGACGTTAGTCTTGTCGCCCGTTGCCAGCACGCCACGCGGCACCAGCAGGCCAGGCCGGCCTGCCAGCCCATGCACGCGACAGGACGTCGCCGCAGGCTAGGGCCCGCCACTACAGGGCCACGGCACGCGTGCAGATCCGCTACGGCCGAGGCAGACGGTTGAGCTTCCTAGGCGCAGTTCATACACGTTGTTATGGCGCGGTAAACGTGGGATCATGGGGGGAGTGAGCGTAGTTAATCCCACGACCCCCCATGTCCTCGCTCCCTCGGCTCCGCCGCTTGAGCTATAAGTAGGGGGAGGAGGGTGGCGCCAGACGCACGCGCGCCCTCCTCTCCCTTTACCTTCATCGCTCTTCTTCTTCTTCTTCTTCTCTTCGCTGCCGCAGCACCCCTTCCTCTTGCCGAGGCGCCGCCGCAGCCCACCGTTGTTGGGCTTCTTCTCCCTGTGGCTTCCTTGCTCCGCCATGGTTTCGCCCATTCGTCACCGCGCCGCGCTTCCGTCGAGCACAAAAGTCCATGGCGCGCGCATGGGCCGGCGACTGGGACGGCTCCAACATCCATGAAGGTGCGTGCCCCCCGAGGTGGAAATCTCATAGGCGCCGGAGGAGGACGAACGTGTAGTCTTTCGGTCCAATTTTCTTTGTGGCTTCGGCCTTCCAGCGAGCGGCTTCTTATGCTCTTTCCTCAACTTCTATCGAGTCCGGCCACACCACCTCACACCAAGCACGGTGGTGCTGCTAGCTACCTTCGTCACCCTGTGCAAAGGCTACCTCGGTACTCTGCCCACCCTCGAGCTCTGGGGAGAGTGCTTCTACCTCAAGCTAGGCATCGCCGCCAAGGGCACGGTGGCCCAGTGCGGAGCCTGCGTGGCGGTCCGGCATCCGGGTGCCGGGAACCACTTCCTGCCCATCTCCCTGCTGCATTTGGCGAAACTATGGCAGAAGTCGAACTTCTACCTCAAGAACGTACATCCGACGAGGGACTACATCAACTTGCCGGCTTATCTAGCCGGCTCGCTTGTTGAGTCGCTCGCCAACAGGCAGTATAAGCCGAGCACCCTATCGGCCGCCTCCTCCGCCGCCCTCGCCCAACTTCAGGTGATGACGGAGTCGGAGGGCGTCAAGGGCTCGGACCTGCTGGCCGGCTACGTGGCGCGCCGAGTGCTTCCCCTCCAAACCTGGCCCCACATCATTAGCAGCATGAGCGGGCACCGGGACCTGCACCGGATGTGCACATGGGAGCTTTCAGACGTGGAGGTGGTCCAGCTGGTAAACTACTTCTCCAACTGCAACTTGTCGGAGAAGGATTGGCGGTTCGGCAAGCAGCTGTACGACCGCACACACCCGCCGCCTTTGGTGAGTCTTGTAATTATTTTTCTTCTTTGCTTGTCCAAGTTCTTGCTTTGCCATCTGATCAGTCATCCATGGTTCTGGTCTTCTCAACCCAGTCGGCCGCCGATGCTCAATAGCCGGGTCATCAATACATGCCGGACCGCTCGAGAAGGGACGTAGATGACCCCGACTTGGGGGTAGCCGCCATGGAAGAGGACAACACCACAGGTGGCAGTGGTGGAGCAGGTGGCTCCGGAGGAGGCGGCCTTGAGGACTGGCTAGATGATGAAGAAGAGGAGAATGTGCCGCATCACACACACGGCGCTGACAGGGTGGGCGCGAGCTCTTCAGCCATGCCGACTTCACCAGGCAGCGCACCGAAGTGCCAAGCCAACTCGTTGCTGTTCGGCAGCCGACCAAAGAAGCCCAGGAACACGGTCGCCACGACCAAGTGGCAGGAGGCCGTCGCGAAGGCAGCCCAATTCCAGAGGGCCCCGAAGCAGCTCCCGTTAGCGTCCGGGTGAGTACTTCGGCTTTTCCGTTGTTACTTTTGTGTTTGCTTTTCTTATTTCCTCTAGTATTCATATCGGTTCATGTCGCCGTGCCTTCGTAGGGCCCCGCTCTCTCTTTCACGGGGCATGTCTACCTCAGTGATTGGGGAGGCGGACGGTTCCGGAGAGCACCGCCGTGTGGACCCACGCGTCGAGCTCCAGGAGGTGATGGAGCGAAATGCGCGGGAGGCGCGCATGGAGCGGAAGAAGGCAGAGTGGGGAAGGCGGATGTGGCCCAGGCGGTGTAGGAAGAAGCCAATGCGGCAACCATGGCTTAGGCTGATGTCGCGACCAAGGAGCAGGCGGACGCAGCCACCAAGGCGCAGGAGACGGAGGAAGCCCGCAGCCGGGCTCCATTGGTCGTCGTCCCGCAGCGTGTCGTGCCACATGCGCCGGAGAGCCAAGCGCCAACTGGAGGAGCCGGCGACGACCAGCCGGTCCCGAAGAGGGGAGGGGCGACCCCGTCATCTTGGGGGCAGAAGTGCCCCTGCCCACGTCGACTGCCGACGCCCGGACCAGTTGGCCTGAGGCGCCGCAAGTGCCGCCAGTCGGTGGCGAGTTGGTGGTGGGTTTGACTCCCGTGGTCTGCACTCCAGTGCACCGTCGTGCGGGGAAGGCGACCATAGCGCACGACCGTTGGAGATCGGTGCTACGAGCTCATCGGCCGCTGAAGATGAGGCCTCCAATGCTGCCCCACCAGGTTGGACGTATGAAGGCGGCACATGTGTGTTGAACGTGGCCACGCAAGAGGTCCATGCTCGGTTTAAAGCCCAAGGTGCCGCCCTCCAGCAGTATACGTAGGAGTTCTTGGTGACATGAGCGGTCGTTCGGGTAAGTTTCTTTCTTCTTGCTTTCGATTCTCGTAATCTTCAGTGGGGGTGTGCCAGCGCACCCACTGGGTGTAGCCCCCGAGTTCCGGGCCGGCTGCTGAGCAGGCGGCTCGGAACTTAAGGTAAGTTCTGAGTGCTGACTTTTTTCTTTTCTTCTGTTGTCTTCGTTGCAGGATTACCACAACATCCGCGCGGCCGCTTTCAACTCCCAGGTCTAGGAGCTGGCCAAGCGGACAACTGATTTGGCTGAAAGCTAGAGTAAGCACTCCGCCTTATCTCTTGTGGGGGCGGGTTAGCGCACCCGCTGGGTGTAGCCCCCGAGATTCGGGCCGAATGCTTAGCAGTCGGGCCGGATCTTCCGGCAACCACTTTTCTTCTTTGTTGATTGTTGATTATCTTCTCTTTCTTATCTTCTGTAGGAGCAGCTGCCGCACTGCAGCAGCGCCTGGGCGAGGTCCAGACCGAGCTACGCACTAAGGAGGAGGAGTGTAGCAAGGCGGCCCAGGAGCGCGACCTCCTGATCAAGGAGTTGGCGGACTAGGCGGATCAACACAAGGCGGACCTCCAGAAGGTATAGGACAGCGAGGCCAACCTCCAGACCGAGTTCGAGACTGAACGCTCGGCCTGGGCCGAGAAGGAGAAGGCTCTGAACAACGGCTACAGCGAGTTCAAAGATATGATCGATGGTGAGTTATCCTTCTTTTCTTTCAGCCGCCGACTGTTGTGTGAACCTGCTTCTGGCTTCATACTTCTTTTTCCTTCTTGCGCAGAATTCTTTCCTGGTCATGTCGCTGCCGGTAGCCAGGCCATCTAGGCTCACCGCGACGAGCGAAGACGGGCTGGTGCAGAAATCGCGCTCTACGCGCCCCGGACCGTCGG
Source organism: Triticum aestivum (assembly GCF_018294505.1). Taxonomy (NCBI): domain Eukaryota; kingdom Viridiplantae; phylum Streptophyta; class Magnoliopsida; order Poales; family Poaceae; genus Triticum; species Triticum aestivum. The sequence continues at coordinate 250,334,022 of NC_057809.1, forward strand.
CAAGCAGCTTCTTGCCATCCAAGCTCACCTCTAGCCAGCTTATCGGATGCTCCACCGCCTGTAGCGCATCGAGGCCTAGGTGCTGACCGCCCTTTCGCTAAACGCTCAGATCCCACGCATCCCCAGCCAGACTGCCGAGTGGCTGGAGGTAGCAGTCGGCCGCTTTGAGGCTTCGAAGGGCTCCGCGCCCCGTGCCGGCGCTCGGAGGGCCCTGGAGTTCGTCACGGCATAGTATCTAGGCCTGGACTTGGCCCAACTAACCACCTTCCGGCAGGAGGCCGCACCGGAGCTGGCGGCGGAAAGTCACGACCTTACCCAACGCGTGGCGGCGATCGCCGACTATGCTGGTACCACCGAGTTCATCCCCTAGCTGAACGAGGAGAACGCTGAGGTGCCACCCAACTGGTTTGGGCTGAACCCGGAGTGTGGCGAGGACTCGGTGGAGGAGATCGCCTCCAGCGACGAAGGCGAGGACGAAGAGGGCAAGGATGAAGAGGGCGAGGATGGTGAATACAACTCACCGGAGAGCAAAGCAGACTGCCAGCCCCAGCCTGATCGAGCCTCAAGCAACGAGCCGCATGCGAGGGCGCCGACCACTACTGATGCTGACCAGGCCGAGACTCGCCAAATGACCACTTCACCAGCCGGCGCCGCCGACTCCACCAACCTACTAGACCCTCCTACAGCTTCTCTGGCCTAGGCGGCCAGTTTTATCTTATCTCTTCCTGCTTTTGTAACCTCTCGAACAAGCAAGTTAAATTGGCGTAGTTCCACCCGCTGGGGGTGTATTCAAACTTTTTGAATTCCGGCTATGAGGCATGCTATTTGTAAATTAAATTAATTCGCACAAGCTGTGCTTTGCTGGGTTCTGGCTTATCTTGCTTTTCTGCTCTTTTGGCTTTTTTCCTTTGCCGCCTTCCCTTGGCTGCCGCCTTGCCAGCCAGGCAGCCACTCTGTGGCCTGTGGCTGGGTCAGGTACTTGGCCATTTTGGAAAGGCAAGTGATACGTCTCCAATGTATCTATAATTTTTGATTACTCCATACTATATTATCTACTGTTTTGGACATTATTGGGCTTTATTATAGACTTTTATATTATTTTTGGGACTAATCTACTAACCGGAGGCCCAGCCCAGAATTGTTGTTTTTTGCCTATTTTAGGGTTTTGAAGAAAACGAATATCAAACGGAGTCTAAATGAAATGAAACCTTCGGGAACGTGATTTTCTCACTAATGAATATATGTACCTAGGGTAGGGTCATAGGCCAGACCTAGACACCCTCCCCTAGGACATCACCCTCAAACCAGAAGCATTCAAAGAGGAGTCATCATCCACTCGACCATGAGGACTCGCACTCGGAAGACTTGAAGTCACTCGACCGCGGAGGCTGTCACTCGACCACCAGAAGGTCTAAAGTCACTCTGAACTGCAACGGTCGGACATCACCCCATAGCTTTAATGGTCATTATGTCTCTTTATTTGCTAGCATTACCAGTAACGTCCACCCTTTAATGTACCTTAAACCCTTTGTAACGTGGGCTGGCTGGGGTCCTGGCACACTCTATATAAGCCACCCCCTCCACAGGCACAAGGGTTCGCATCTTTTGTAAACTCATAAACACACATAATCTAGTCGACCGCCTCATGGCACCGAGACGTAGGGTTGTTACTTCTTCCGAGAAGGGCCTGAACTCGTAAAACTCGTGTGTACAACTACTCCATAGATAGGATCTTGCCTCCTCATACCTACCCCCGATTCTAGTGTCAGTCTTAGATCCACGACAGTTGGCGCCCACCGTGGGGCAGCTGTCTTAGCAGTTTATTGGAGAAGTTGCGATTCTTCCGATTCCCATAATCATGGTTTCCGGCGGAGGATTAGCTGAAGGCCGTGAGATCCGTCCTGGCGCACTCGTCTTCATTGTCGACGACTCCGCTTGGCTCCACGAGGCTCCACTCAATGTCGAGGCGCTCCCCGTTCGCGGGGCGACGCACTTTCGCGCATGCATTCGCGGTGTCCTTCTTCGGCAACCATCGACTCTGTATCAGTCGACTCCTACAGTGACCTCCATTTCCGTTGTTCGTCGGCGCCAGCGATCCGATCGGTCACGGCTTCAGTGGTGGGTGAGGCACGCGGTGGCCAGTCAATCGGCCACCCCACAAATCGCGGTGATCGAGCCTGATGAAACTCTCTACGGCATGTTCGATCTGTCGACTAGCTCCATCGAGACTGCGTCCGAATGCGAAAACAGTGACCCCGCGGCAGAAGTCTTGATGGTCAATGGACCACGCAGTCCTCCTGGCTTCACCCGTGAAGGCAGTGGCGACGGCGGTGGCGATCTGTCGCGTGTTCACGAGGAGTACCGCCCCAAACCCCTCACCTCACAGTGGAGGGAAGATCTTCGCCGCCGTAATATGGATGCACTTCACACTCCTATCATTGGAGAAACCCCTGAGGCCTAGGCCTTGGAGGAGGCGCGCCTGGCTAACTTGGCTGAGCGCACTCAACTGGAGAACCTCCAGTGCGCACTCGACGAGCGTGCTCGGCAGCGGATCCCCGAGTCCAGTCGACGACAACTTTTTCCACCTCCGACTCAGGTATACCGAACTTCGATCCAGAATCTCACAGCTGCAGCTCAAATAGCAGAATAAATTCAACCTTCCCAGTCAGAAGCTGGCCGAGGTTTGATGCAGATCCGGGCTTTACTCCGGGCAGCGGGGGAGCAGAATACAACAATATCTCAGTCGCGGAATAGGATTCATAGTAGGTCTGTGGTGGCAGATACTGTCCAATCTGCCCATAGCCCGCGATCACCTCCGCGGTGTGAGGGACGTGGGTACGAGCAAGATCAGTACACGAACCGTGAGCAGTATGATCATCGACTCGACCACGACAACTGTCGTCGAGTGCCCACGCATCCTCCGAGGAGTGGGTCATACGTGCCTCGGCGGCAAGATGACAGGCGTCCCCACAGCGGCGAACGAAGAATTCCAGTCGACCCCAGAGAGCCAGGTTTTGATGCAAGGTCTATCCTCCTTCAAGGTCTGGTTGATTGAAACAGAGCTCACAGAGAAGGCCATGACAGAGATCATCCGACTGGAAGCAGGGTACACGTTTCAGGACCCGAGTGTTTCAGTAGAGCCATCAAAGCAGCAGTGATTCCTCCCAACTTCAGGTTGGTGACTGGAGTCAGCAAGTTCACCAGCGAGTCCAAGCCAGACACTTGGCTTGAGGATTACCGAGTGGCCATGCAGATTGGTGGTGGCAATGATGGTGTGGCCATGAAACACCTCCCCTTGATCTTGGAGGGCTCTGCCAGAGCGTGGTTGAATCAGTTGGCTCCTGGCAGCATATATAGTTGGGAGGAACTTGGTCGAGTATTTGTTAGAACCTTTGAAGGCACTTGCAAAATGCCGGCAGGGTTGACAGAATTGCAGTGTTGTGTTCAGAAACCTAATGAAACCTTGAGGGATTATATTCAGAGATGGATGACGTTACACCATAAAGTGGAGAATGTGTCAGATCACCAAGCAATTTGTGCCTTCAAGGAAGGCATCAAGTATCGGGAGTTGAATCTGAAATTCTGTCGGACAGGAGATATGACTTTGACTCGGATGATGGAGATTGCCACCAAATATGCCAATGGTGTAGAGGAAGACCGACTACGAAGTGACAAACATAAAACAGTCGCCCAAGAAATCGGAGGAGGGAATTCCAGTCGGAAATAGAAGCGAAAAGCCGAACCAGCCGCTCCTCGTGAAGCTTTAGCTGTTACCCATGGAAAGTTCAAAGGAATGCCCAAAGGGCCTTGGACTCCCAAAAAAGTTAAGGATAAATATGGGAATGATGTGTTGGATTTGCCATGCCATATTCATACAAAAAAAGATGACGAAGGGAACATCATTTACCCTAAACACAGCACTCGACAGTGTCGTTTCCTGATCCAGCAGTTCCAAGAGAAACAACCTATGGAAAAGGAAAAGGAGTCAGACGGAGGTGAGGATAGGGAAGAAGATGATGATGGTTTTCCCAATGTCAATTCCACGCTGATGATTTTTGCTGATGTTGAAAGCAAAAGTCGATTAAAGGTTATTAACAGGTAGGTGAACATGGTTGCTCTGGAAACACCCAGATATTTGAAGTGGTCCCAGACTGCCATCACGTTCGACCAATCGGACCACCCAGCGCATATAGCCACCCCTGGGAGGCAAGCACTGGTGGTCGACCCAGTAGTCGAAGGCACTTGACTCACTAAAGTCCTGATGGATGGTGGCAGTGGCCTGAATATCCTTTATGCTCAAACCTTGAAGGGAATGGGCATTCCGATGTCCAAGCTTAGTGAAAGCAACATGAGTTTCCACAGTGTTATACCCGACAAGAAGGCTCAGTCACTCGGCCAGATCGCACTTGATGTCGTTTTCGGTGATTCCAAGAATTACCACAAGGACAAGTTGATGTTTGAGGTAGTGGATTTCAAGAGTGCTTACCATGCCATTCTGGGGAGACCCGCTTATGCACGTTTTATGGCTCGACCATGTTACGTGTATCTCAAATTGAAGATGCCTGGCCCCAGAGGAGTAATAACTGTCACTAGCAAATAGGAAGAAGCGCTCATCCAGTTCCTCCGTGAGAACTAGGACATCTTTGCATGGAAACATTCTAACATGCCGGGTGTGCCCAGGGGACTGGCCGAGCATCGTGTGCGAGTTGACCCGAAAGTGAAACTAGTCAAGGAACATCTCCGACGGTCCGCCGTCTAGAAGAGAAAAGCAATTGGTGAGGAAGTGGCTCGGCTCCTAGCAGCTGAGTTAATCCGAGAGATTTACCACTCCGAGTGGCTCACCAATGTTGTCATGGTCCCTAAGAAGGATGATTCACTTCGCATGTGCATTGACTTCAAGCATATCAATCAGGCCTGCCCGAAAGATCATTTTCCTCTTCCCCGATCGACCAAATTGTCGATTCAACTGCGGGGTGTGAGCGTTTGTCCTTCTTGGATGCCTATTCTAGGTACCATCAGATCCGACTGTATAGACCCCATGAGATAAAAATGGCTTTCATCACTCCATTTGGGTGTTTCTGTTATGTCACTATGCCATTCCGCCTGAGGAACGCCGGAGCCACATTCATGAGGATGATCTAGAAGTGTCTACTCACTCAAATCAGTCGGAATGTGGAAGCATACATGGATGACATTGTAGTCAAGTCACGTAAAGGTTCCGACCTGCTGGCTGACCTTGCCGAAACCTTTGCCAACCTCAGAAGGTATGATATCAAACTTAATCCATCAAAGTGCACATTTGGAGTTCCTGGTGGAAAGTTACTCGGTTTCCTCGTTTCTGAACGAGGGATCGACGCTAACCCAGAGAAAGTTGGTGCCATTCTTCGGATGAAACGCCCTGTGCGTGTGCACGATGTCCAAAAGCTTACTGTTTGTTTGGCCGCCTTGAGTCGATTCATTTCTCGTCTCGGTGAAAAGGCACTGCCTCTTTACCTACTGATGAAGAAGTCTGATAAGTTCGAGTGGACTCCCAAAGCTGATGCAGCATTTTTAGAGCTCAAAGCCATGCTTTCCACCCAGCCGGTGCTTGCTGCACCAATCAGCAAAGAGCCTTTACTGCATTACATTGCAGCCATTGGACAAGTTGTCAGTATAGTACTCACGGTCGAGCGGGAAGAAGAAGGAAAAACTTTTAAAGTTCAGCACCCAGTGTATTGCGTTTCTGAAGTTCTGACTCCATCAAAGCAAAGATATCCCCATTATCAGAAGCTTGTTTATGGAATTTACATGACCACAAAGAAGGTTGCACACTATTTCTCTGATAATTCCGTTACAGTCGTCAGCGACGCTCCATTGTCGGAGATTTTGATCAGCAGAGATGCAACTGGTCGAGTGGCAAAGTGGGCGATCGAACTCTTTCCCCTGGATATCAAATTTGAAGCAAAGAAGGCTATTAACTCCCAAGCAATAGCTTATTTCCTCGCCGAGTGGATCGAACAGCAACTTCTGGCCCAAATTCACTCGGAGCATTGGACCATGTTCTTCGATGGGTCCAAGATGTTGAATGGTTCCCGTGCTGGAGTGGTGTTGGTCTCCCCCCGTGGTGACAAACTCAGTTATGTTCTCTAGATTCACTTTGACTCCTCCAACAATGAGGCCGAATACGAGGCACTTCTGTATGGGTTGCGTATGGGCATTTCACTCGGCGTCCGTCGCCTCATGGTTTATGGTGACTCGGATTTAGTGGTCAATCAAGTCATGAAGGAGTGGGACGTCAGAAGCCCAGCCATGACTGGTTATTGCAATGCAGTAAGAAAGTTAGAAAAGAGGTTTGAGGGGTTAGAGCTCCATCGCATCCCTCGACTGAAAAATCAAGCAGCCGATGATCTGGCAAAGATAGGCTCCAAGAGAGAAGCCATTCCGAGTAATGTGCTCCTGGAGCATATTCATGCACCTTCAGATCAAGAAGATCCCTTCATGAAGAGCCCCCACAGCCGAAGAGTGCCACTGATCCGACTGAAATCGAGATTCTAGCCGTGGTCGACTTGATCATGGAAGTTTTGGTTATCACCCCCGATTGGACAATACCATATATCGCATACATTCTTAGAAGAGAACTCCCAGAAGATGAAGAAGAGGCTCGACAGATCGTCCGTCAATCTAAGGCCTTCACTGTGATAAGAGGACAGTTTGTAACACCCCGGATGTAACTTTCCCAATATGTACTCCAACTCTTGCCGTTTCCAGCGTTTAGTTAATTTATTTTCTTGGGTTCAGGTTTTTGTCTCCGTGTGTTGTTATCATCGTCATGCATCTCATATCATGTGATCATGTGCATTGCATTTGCATACGTGTTCATCTCATGCATTCGAGCATTTTCCCCGTTGTCCGTTTTGCATTCCGGCGCTTCGTTCTCCTCCGGTGGTCAATTCTACCTTTCTTTCATATGTGGGGTTTAAACATTTCCGGATTGTACCGAGATTTGCCAAGCGGCCTTGGTTTACTACCGGTAGACCGCCTGTCGACTTTCGTATCATTTGGACTTCGTTTGATACTCCAACGGTTAACCGAGGGACCGAAAAGGCCTCGTGTGTGTGTTGCAGCCCAACACCCTTCCAATTTGGCCCAAAACCCACCTAAACCTGCTCCATCATCTAGAGCGTTCGATCACGATCGCGTGGCCGAATACCGCACCTCATTTGGACTCTCCTAGCTCCCTCTATGCCTATAAATAGGTCCTCCTCGAAAATCTCGGATCCCCCTCCCCGAAACCCTAAAATATCTTCTCCGCCGCCGCCAGACACGTCCGCACGGACCGGACGCGTCCGCTCCACCGCCCGTGCCAACCAGAAGGCGCCACGTGTCCCTTCGCCGCCCGCCGCCGCCGTGGCTCGGCGAGCCCGCAGCGGGCCCGCCCGACCCATCGCCGCCCGCGCCTCCCCGCGCGTCACCCCGCCGCCTGGATCTCGCCCCACCAGGCCGGAAGCTCAATGCCGGCACCGCCATCTCGCCGCCCTCCGACGCCGGCCGCCTGGGTCACCATCGCCGGCTGCCGCCGCCTCGCCCGACGTGCCGCCGCCCTGCCAAACCACCGGAGCCGCCCCGGCCTCTTCCTCCCCGGCCGGCCTCGCCTCTCCCTCATCTCCCCGCCGACGAACAGTGCTCGCCGGAGCAGCCGCCACCTCGCCGGAGTTCTCGGTTCGCGTGCCGTGAACAGTAAACCCTCGAAGGTTGAATTTTCTTCTAAGTCCCGAAATTCCAGATTCAAGTGCTAATGTTCGTGGCCTCGTAACTTTGCATCCGTAGCTCCGATTCATGCATATAACATATCAAAACTTTGCATCATTTTCATTTCATTGCATCATTTTCATTTGAGTTCATCTTGATGCCCGAAATGCTGTTAGAAGAGGGCTACTTGAGATAATTGTCAGATCATCTACTCCATTTAGCTTTTTGTCTTTTTTGCCATGATTAATGTGTGCATGATATGCCCTGATGCTCTACATATGTTTTGTTAAGGGTTTTGTCATCTTTCCAGAGGTGCAACCCATGTATTTTTGTGATGTGTGTGGTGACTAGTGCAAGCTTGCAAAGTGGTGCACTTGTTAATTCTGTTTTCAGGGACTTAGCAATTCCACTTAAGTCCTTGAGCTGTTTATCTCATGATGCCATATGTTCATGTTGTTTCCTAGTGATCCGTGCCTCTTTTGAGGATGATCAGTAAGGATGTTTTGTTAATATTGAAGTTCTCTATCCATCCATGTCTTTGTTTGCAATTATGGTGCATCCTAGCTTGAGTTAATTGAGCTCTACTTTTGCTACTTTGTGAATCTGGGCAGATTGTCAACTTGTTTGCAATTTTGCCGATGATGTTGTACTTGATCCGTGCATGCTATGCTATTGTTCTTGCCATGTATAGCTTGCATTTTGTGCTTTCTTGATGGATGTATGCTTGTCTTGCCATGACTTGCACCGTAGTGAGTGCATCGAGCTCGTAAACATGCCTACTTGAGTTATGTTTCAGCATGTTCCAGTTTTCACTAAGTCTGAAAACTGATTATGTTTTTACGATGTTCACATGCTTGCAATTGTATTTTCTGGTCCTTTTTGGCTCAAGGTCACTAAGGGAATTTTGTTAATCTCTTTGAGTAGCTCCATGACATGCTTTTATTTGTCATGTTCAGGTCCTGTAGCATGTAGTTGTGTTGCCCCGAAGAGTGCTACCTGATCTGAAATTCCAGACAAGTGTTAATTTCACAAAGTCTGAGATCTGTTTGCCATATGCATTTTTGCCATGCTTGTTTGAACTTGTTAATGGATGAATTGGCCGTAGCTCAGTGCTAGACTTTTGTTAAGAATCTTGAATGCATCCCTGCCATGTATTTTGTTGTCATGTTTGGGTGCTGTAGCATGTTCATCTCATTGCATTTAGATGGCTACTTGCTGTAAATCGCAGACCGGTGTCTTATTCGAATCGCTTGCCATTTCCAAACCGTAACTCTGATTCCGGTGTTCTTTATATCGTTTTCAAGTGATTTCATCTCATATTTCCAGTGGCACACTTGGATTTCCAAGTTGAGACTAGGTTCTTGCATTTCCTGTCATATCTTGCATTTTGCATCCTGCATCGCATCCCACATAGCATATCATTGTTGCATCATCTTGTTTGGTCCTTGCACGTGGTTGATTGTGTCCTTGTTGCTTGTTTGTCTTGTTGGGTAGATCCGGGAGACGAGTTCGCTAATGAGGAGCCCGTTGAGTTTGCTTTTGATGATCCAGTCAACTCTGACAACTGTGCAGGCAAGATGATTATACCCTCGAAATCACTACTATCTTTGCTATGCTAGTTTGCTCGCTCTTTTGCTATGCCAATGCTACGATGCCTACCACTTGCTTGCAAGCCTCCCAAATTTCCATGTCAAACCTCTAACCAACCATGTCCTAGCAAACCGTTGATTGGCTATGTTACCGCTTTGCTCAGCCCCTCTTATAGCGTTGCTAGTTGCAGGTGAAGATTGAAGGCCGTTCCTTGTTGGAACATTTATTTACTTATTGGGATATCATTATATTGCTATGTTATCTTAATGCATCTATATACTTGGTAAAGGGTGGAAGGCTCGGCCTCTCGCCTAGTGTTTTGTTCCACTCTTGCCGCCCTAGTTTCCGTCATATCGGTGTTATGTTCCCAGATTTTGCGTTCCTTACGTGGTTGGGTTATAATGAGAACCCCTTGATAGTTCGCCTTGATTAAAGCTTCTCTAGCAATGCCCAACATTGGTTTTACCATTTGGCACCTCAAGGGTCATCATTATTTTAACCCCCCGAGGCAAGTGCTCCTCTGAGTGTTGGTCCAAACCGTCAGCCGCCGGTGGCTACCAGGGGCAACTCTGGGATGGCCTACCGGAAGTTTGGACAATCAGATATGTGCAGCTCCTATCGGGATTTGTCGGCACATTCGGGCGGTGTTGCTGGTCTTGTTTTAACCTGTCGAAGTTTCTTGAAGAACCGAGATACCGAGTCTGATCAGAACGTCTTGGGAGGAGGTCTATTACTTCGTTGACCGTGAGAGCTTGTCATGGGCTAAGTTGAGACTCCCCTGCAGGGATTTGAACTTTCCAAAGCCGTGCCCGCGGTTATGGGCAGATGGGAATTTGTTGCAGACCTCACTCGGGGGCTTAGTTGCAGACCTGTACTCGCCTAAGTTGACAAAATCCTACCGAGTGATGAGCAAGCCTCTCACTCGGGGGCTTAGCTGCAGTCCAGTACTCGCCTAAGTTGAAAAAATCCTACCGAGTGATGAGCAAGCCTCTCACTCGGGGGCTAAGCTACAGACCAGTACTCGCCTAAGTTGAAAAAATCCTACCGAGTGATGAGCAAGCCTCTCACTCGGGGGCTTAGCTGCGAACCCGTTTCGCCTAAGTTGAAAAAATCCTACCGAGTGATGAGCAAGCCTCTTACTCGGGGGCTTAGCTGCAGTCCATTACTCACCTAACTTCATAAAATCCTACCGAGTGATGAGTAAGCCTCTCACTCGGGGGCTTAGCTGCAGTCCAGTACTCGCCTAAGTTGAAAAAATCCTACCTAGTGATGAGCAAGCCTCTCACTCGGAGGCTTAGCTGCAGTCCAGTACTCTCCTAAGTTTCAAGAATCCTACCGAGTGATGAGCAAGCCTCTCACTTAGAGGCTTGGCTGCAGTCCAGTACTCGCCTAAGTTTCAAAAATCCTACCGAGTGATGAGCAAACCTCACACTCGGGGGCTTAGCTACAGTCCAGTACTCTCCTAGGTTCCAAAAATCCTACCGAGTGATGGGAAAACCTCACACTCGGGGGCTTAGCTGCAGTCTAATACTCGCCTAAGTTTCAAAAATCCTACCGAGTGATGAGCAAACCTCACACTCGGGGGCTTAGCTGCAGTCCAGTACTCGCCTAAGTTTAAAAAATCCTACCGAGTGATGAGCAAACCTGACACTCGGGGGCTTAGCTGCAGTCTACTACTCGCCTAACTTTCAAAAATCCTACCGAGTGATGAGCAAACCTCACACTCGGGGGCTTAGTTGCAGTCTAGTACCCGCCTAAGTTTCAAAAATCCCACCGAGTGATGAGCAAACCTCACACTCGGGGGCTTAGCTACAGCCCCATGCTCACCTAAGTTGAAAAAAATCCTACCAAGTAATGGGAAAACCTCACACTCGGGAGGCTTAGTTGCAGCCCCGTGCTCGCCTAAGTGTCAAAAATCCTACCGAGTGATGAGCAAACCTCACACTCGGGGACTTAGCGGCATCCTAGTACCTGCCTAAGTCGAAAAACCACCCTTCTTGGCAAGGATGACGAGGTGCAGGTCGACTGCAATCGTCTCACGGAGCTGCACTACAAGTACAATGTCCGCTCCATCCCTATCCGCAAGGATGACGAGGTGCAGGTCGACTGTAATCCTCTCACGGAGCTGCGCTACAAGTACAATGTCCGCTCCATCCCTATCCACAAGGATGACGAGGTGCAGGTCGACTGCAATCCTCTCATGGAGTTGTGCTACAAGTACAATGTCCGCTCCATCCCTATCCGCAAAGACGATGAGGTGTAGGTCGACCGCAACCCTCTCCTTGGAGCTGCGCCACAAATACAATATGCACTCCATCCTTATCCGCAAGGACGACAAGGTACAGGTCGACTGGGATATCTCCTTCAAAGTTGCATCTCGAAGGTTATTCTGAGCGAAGAACAAGTTCTACTCGAAGATGAACGCAAGCATACACAGAAGATAAACCTAGATCGTATAAAATATCAAGAGTTTCAAAAAGAAGATAAAAGTACTCGGGCATCAGGCCCGAAGGAGTTTAACGGTTGCAGAAACCACTCGGCATTCCGAGGCAAATCTAAGGCAAGTTTAAATCTCAAGTTTGTTCATTCGGTAGGAGGAGGGCTTGCAGGCTCGACGAATTCGTCCAAGTCAATTCCATCAGCGATCCGAGTGGCAGCAGGGATGAAATTCTCCATGAAGGACTGGAAGTCATGCCTTTTGGTGTTGGCGACCTTGATCGCCACCAGCTTATCTTCGCGGGCTTCCTTGCAGTGGACTCTTACCAGCGACAGAGCCACGTCAGCACCGCATCGGGTAGAGGACTTCTTCCATTCCTACACTCAACCGGGGACCTCGTTGAGTCGAGCCATCAGAGACTCGCGATCATTTTGAAGCGTTGCCCTTGGCCAGAGCGATGAGTCGATGCGTGAAACTTCCACCTTCAGACGAGCAAGATAACTTGTAACACTGGCGATGCGGGATTCCAGTCAAAGCACATTCATGGCAGCCCCGTCGCCGACTAGAGAAAGTATAGGGTCCAAACCCGTCTCGATCCATCCAGTCTCCTCTTCGAAGTTTTGGCAGAATTCTACAGTCAAGGAGTTAGTGAGTCGACTGGACAGGACTAACTTGCAAACAGTAAACCAGTCGGATTAAAAGGGGTAACTTCGAGCATAAGAAAGAGCTTCTTGGTGAGGGTTTCTAGATAAGCTTCCAAGTCATTTCTCTTACGAGCCATGTCTTCCAGCTTCTCGTTCAGAGCCACCTTATCCTTCTTCAGACGAGTTGCCTCTCGGTTGGATTCAGTGAGAGAGGACTTCAGCTTGCTTACTTCCTCTTCCAGCGCTCCGACTGAAGCCAGCTTCTTGTCAGCAAGGGTAGTCTTCTCTTGAGCCTCCTTCTGCGCAGCTGCAAGGTCCAAGTCCTTCTTCTCTAGAGCCAACCTCATTTTCTCTACAAAATAAGCATTTAGATCACAGAAAAGATCGAAGGGATAATTTAAAGGACGATTGACATGAGCAGTCCACAGACAATTACCTTTCATACCAGCAACTTCATCTTGAGCCTTCTTCAAGTTTTGTTGGGCCAGCTCCAGGTCAACATTGAGTTGCCTCTGCTTCTCCTCAAATTCAGCAAACTTGGAAATGAGAGTATAAGATTTCTACTGAGAGTAGAAGACATATAACTCGACAAGATCAAAGATTATTTACTTCCAAGTGAATAAAACTTCAAGGTTTACTCAGACCCCAACCGACTGCCAGCAGTCGACTGCGGTCTTGGGGACTACACCCAGTGGGTGCACTTGGCGTGCCCCCACTGGTTCAGTTTCCACTCGGCCGGTCCGCCCAGGTCGAGTAAAAAAAGAAGAAGTACTCAGACCCCGGCCGACTGCCAGCAGCCAACCGCGATCTCGGGGACTACACCCAGTGGGTGCACTTGGTGTGCCCCACTGGTTCAGATCCCACTCGGCATGTTCCGCCCAGACCGAGTGGAAGAAAGGAAAGAGAAAGAAGTGCTCAGACCCCAGCTGAGTGCCCGCAGTCGACTGCGGTCTCGGGGACTACACCCAGTGGGTGCACTTAGCGTGCCCCCACTGGTTCAGATCCCATTCAACTAGACAGAGTGGAAGAGTGCAAATACTGAAGACAACAAAACACCCAGTGGGTGTACAGATTCGAAGCAGACAATAAGAGATTGTACGAAGGAAAATATTCAGGTAGCATACCCTAATAGAACAAGTTCAGTCGGAAGTCAACTTACCTGGACATTGGCTCGAAGAGCCGCGAGGGCGTCGTAAGCAGCCTGGCTATTGTCGTGCACCGCCTTCATCCGCTCCATCATTACGCCAGCCTGACGGATAGCCTCCGCAGCGGTGTCCGACTGGCTTTCCGGAACATGATAGGTGGTGATGAAGGGAACAGACGGTCCAGATGCATCAGCTTGGAGCTTTGAGGCATGAGGTTGGATGACTAAAGAAAACACTTGTACAGTGGACGGTGCGGGGCGTTCACTCTACACCGGGACAACGAAAGTTACAGAGACTCTACCTGCATCTTCGGGCTGTTGGACTGTTGGTTCTGCTGCCAGTTCCGACTAAGATGCCTTGCCAGTTGCTGCTTTCTTGCTCCTTCTGGGCCTCGGTATCACGTCTTCATCATCATCCGGAAGCTCGATAACATTGAGTGGGGCTGCAAAGAAATCAGTCGACCCCAAGTGAATCACCAGAATTTAATCGACCAAATAATCAAGAACAAGATCACGAGAATTGTACCTGGGTTGGAGGTAACAGCATCTTCCATATCCTCATCTTGGTACTGGCAGGTGGAAGTTCAAGAGGTGGCAGCACTGCAAATATCAACATTCAGTCGGTTACGTTCTGTTACCCAAGTCAACCAAAGGATCGGGTCAGATTGTTACCTAGAGATAGTTGGAAGATGCGGCCTTCAGTGGTTTCGGCACTGGAGGCAGCGCAGTCTTGGGTTGTATCAGTGCCTTCTCGGTCGGCACTGGAGAAGGCGTCCGAGGGCGCTTCGAAGATTGCCCAGTTGGTGCGGCCACCAGGTTGTGGGTGCTTGCCGGGTCATGAGTGTGCTTGGACCTCCTTTCTCTGCGAGGAGGCGAGTCGACTTCTTCTTCATCACTCGGGTCATCGCTCTCCTCGTCCTCCTCTTCATCCGAGTGCCACTCGCCACTCTTGCCTCTGCTCGCCTCCCCCTCGGGATCTTGCTCCTGCTCTCCGTTGGGCATTGAATCCATATCAAGAGGGCCTGAAAGACAACGAACAAAAGAAAGACAGTCGGCCGTCAACAAGATGTTACATGGTTAATCAAGAAAACACTCGACAATGCAGAATCGTAAATGTTCCGGCTAGCGCGAATGGTCGAATGGAACCACGCTCCTAGACCCCCGGGGGTTATCCTTGTTGCCAGTAATGCCTCTCAGCCACTACTCCACCGTGTCCTCACTGACGTCCTCTGGGTGAATCCGAGTGGAATCCTTGATTCCCGAGTACATCCACTTCGGATGGTCATGAGCTTGGAGTGGTTGGATGCGTCGACTGAGGAAGACCTCCAACAGGTCCGTACCGGTCACTCTGTCGCGGACGAGTTGGACCACCCACTCGACCAGCACCTTCACCCGCACCTTCTCCTCTGGGATCACTCTCAAGGTGGATGGCTTCTCCACTCGGGCCATGGAAAAGGGGGGAAGTCCAGTCGACTGACCCGGAGTCGGTTGGTCCTTGCAGTAGAACCAGGTCGACTGCCAACCCCGGACCGACTCGGGAAGTGCTTTTGTTCCTCATATGAATTCTAAGACCCCTGCACATCTGTATCACTTGCGTCCTCTCGTCACTCGGATTGGCCTTCTTGACCGTCTGAGAATGACACGTGAATATGTGCTTGAAGAGACCCCAGTGTGGTCGACAACCCAGGAAGTTCTTGCACATGGATACGAAAGCGGCAAGGTACACGATGGTGTTTGGGGAAAAGTGGTGGATTTGAGCCCCAAAGAAGTTCAAGAAACCGCGAAAGAAAGGATGGGGAGGCAAAGAAAACCCGCGGTCGACATGAGTGGCAAGGAGAACGCACTCACCCTCCTGCGGCTGCGGCTCGGTCTCGTTCCCCGGGAGCCGCGCCGATACGTGGGTGTCGGTGTCAAAACCGGCGGATCTCGGATAGGGGGTCCCGAACTGTGCGTCTAGGCCAGATGGTAACAGGAGGCAGGGAACACTTTGTTTTACCCAGGTTTGGGCCCTCTCGATGGAGGTAATACCCTACTCCTGCTTGATTAATATTGATGATATGGGTAGTACAAGAGTAGATCTACCACGAGATCAAGGAGGCTAAACCCTAGAAGCTAGCCTATGGTATGATTGTTGTGTATGGAGTTGATTGCCTACGGACTACAACCCTCCGGTTTATATAGACACCGGATAGGGTTAGGGTTACACAGAGTCGGTTACAATGGCAGGAGATCTTGAATATCCGCATCGCCAAGCTTGCCTTCCACGCCAAGGAAAGTCCCATTCGGACACGGGACGAAGTGTTCAATTTTGTATCTTCATAGTCCAAGAGTCCGGCTGAAGGTATAGTACGGCTACCCAAACACCCCCTAATCCAGGACTCCCTCAGTAGCCCCCGAACCGGGCTTCAATGACGACGAGTCCGGTGCGCAGATTGTTCGGCATTGCAAGGCGGGTTCTACTCCAAATCTTGTGTACCTGTAGGAATAATGTCCTATTTTTGTAATGTAGTGCTCCTCGGCTTCCATGCCCAATAATGGCCATCATCCATGTGTTCAAACAAATGCGAAAAGCCGGGGCGTTTTTACATCGACACCCCTAGCCGTATAAACGAGCCGCCTATTTAACAGGATGGGGATTTAGGTCCAAACCGCATCTTCTCCTTTCTGCGAGTTGTCATCAGAGCGCTTCCAGCAAAGGTCCATTCCAACATGACTAGCCGTCGCAGCTCCTCCCCTCGCCCCTCCGGTCCCAAACCCGGGGACTGGGAGAGTTGCACCATCCCGCATAGCATGTTAGCGTCACTTCAGGCCAAGGGATTCCTCCCTCAGGCATACATGGTCCCGGTCCGAGCCGGTCTCGCCACCTATAATGGCGGAAAACAAGCGGAGAGCACCCCCAATCCTTCTAAAGGAGAGCAGGTGTGCCTCGTCCCCTATCTAATAAGGGGACTGGGATTTCCAATTCACCCATTTCTCCGCGGGCTTCTGGAGTTCTACGGCCTCCAGCTGCACAATCTCACGCCCGCCTCCGTATTGCACATTGCGGGTTTCGTCGCCCTTTGCGAGCTACTTTAGGCGTTGAGGCTCATTTCGCGCTGTGGAAGAGGTTATTCTGCCTGGTGCCCCATTCTGAAAAGGGGTCTATATATCAAGTGGGCGGAGCCGAAGTATCGAGCATCGCCGGGACAGGATACCTATCCGGAACCCCAAAGAAGGTGTCCGAGGACTGGCCTTCGGAATGGTTTTACATAGATGACGTCCCGCTACCGGACCCTATTCGGGTCGGTCTCCCTGAGTTCAACAGTGCTCCATTGAGGAAACGCTTGAGCTGGCGTCCGTGGAGCTCTTAGAGAGAAAGTGACAGAGACGTCCTTTACCTGATGGGCCGGATAAGACTATTGGCTCATTCCGGACTAACCATGATTGGAGTCATGGCCGCATGCATTATGCGGGGGGTGCAACCACTTCAATATAGAGGCCACCCCATGTGGGATTTCAACGGGGAGGATGACGCCACACATTACGGTCGTAAGGGGCCGCCTCAGCCGCCGCCTTAGTAAAGATCTTATCCTCTTTGTATAAGGGAGAAAAGGAGGAATTCCTCCGCGTCAATCCGCAGGCCAAATTTACTATATATGATCCTCCAAGTTGGGTAAGTGAATAATTGCACTTGCCCGTTTGTTCTATACTCCGACGGTTAGATATGTAGTCTGACGACTTCAGTGCAGGAACTGCGACAGGAGGTAAAGGATATAAACAGCCGCCCTCCACAGCCCGAGGACCCAGAACGGTCCCTCGATCCGGACTCCGAAGAGGATCCGGACATATCAGTGGAGCTTATCGACGTGGTGTTCCATCAGCTAAGCAAGGACAATACCTTTGTAGCCATCGTGGCTGATTACCCAGGGTTAATCCCGGCCTCCCAGGTGACAGAAACTGGAGTCTCATTCCCTCGAGAGAGATTGCACTCTCGCGTATTCCGGTGTTTCTGACGACAACCGTGTTTTGCAGGGGAGTTTTCCGAGGCAGGAGGCCGAACCTGCGGCGGCTAGCCAACGAGGGGCCGCAGGGCCCCGTGGGGCAAAAAGGAATGAAGTCCGGACTGAGATGCCGGTGCAAAGGTATAGTGCACCCTCTGTTTCCCTAGAGTTATTCTATCAGGTCATATTAACGTTCGTGCTATCTTCAGAATGAAGAGACCTTGCCGGACTACATCCAGAGAGGTTGCCAATCGCGCCTCCACCAGCCAGGCTCCAACGTCTGGCCAGGAAGCAGAGGCGAGCACAAGGCGCGCACCAGACGCTCCTCCGATAGAGGATGCGGACAGGCTGTCTGCCACAAATTCTGAAGTGGAGAGTGCCATGAACCACAGGCGTCGCCGGACAGTTCTACGCGATGCTTGTTTCTCCCAAGAGGCTTTAGATGCCTTTAATTCGGGAGATGCGTACCTCCATGCCGCTCAAAATGGTTTAGCCAAAGCCACAAAGCAGTATGTAAAAGACATACGGGTAAGAAAATTTTGGTCAAATATATATATACTAGTAGCCCCCGAGACTTGAAACAATTAGAGCAACTGATTTAAGGATCATTTAATATGCAGGTTCTTACAGAGAAGAATACTGTACTGTCCCAGGAGCTGGAAAAGTGCAAGGCCCAACTAGAGGCCGGACTAGCCGCAGCAGGGGAGTCCAAAGAGATCCCCTGAGGTAAGATACACTTCGAAAGATTAGTATTGTGCGGTGTGGGTGCAAATCTGACAGATCATATTCCAGATGGCGCCGGACTCGATCCGGATAAGCAACAACTCTTACGCCAGCTAAAGGCCGGTGAGAGTATGTTGACAAAGGTGAGGCGAGAGAAGAATGATCTTCAAGATGCCAACACCAAGCTGGACGTCGAACTTAAAGATGTTCGTGGCCAGCTGTCGGACTCCACAAAGGAGAATCAGCGGCTTCGATGCGGCATTTTTAGTAAGTGCTTGTACGAACTTTGAAAAAAGAGTTCGGCGAGGAAGTTGACTAACAGAGTAATGTGTGTAGGTATGCTCACAGGTCGTCCTGCAGAGGAGATGCCCGGTTCTACGGGTGACCTTCTTCCCGAACTCATGCAACTGCACGAGCGAATTCGGCAGGCGATGCGGGGTGTTACCCAAGCCTTATGGCCTGCCCACTCCATGCCCGAGGGCCTTGGAGAGCTTGCGGAGAAGCTGAAGGGAGCTCGGCGACGCTTCCGGTTGTGGAAGATATCGGCCTGCCGACAAGGCGCTAGGGAAGCATGGGCCATGGTGAAGACCCGTTTTACGAAGTCGGACCCAAACCACATGGCCGAGGTCGGACCAGTGGGGCCTGACGGGAAGGAAATCCCTGTGAGCTTAGTATACGGCCAAGTAGAGTTGGCCATGAAGTATTCCCAGCAGGACTATAAATTAGACAGCCTGTTAGATGGTATAGAAGAGGAATACAATCAGACAGAATGACTATGTAATTTTGAATTGACATGTGTAATGCCTTCTAGCCGGATTGTAGATCGTTTGTCGTTGCCGACCTTTTCGCTTCAACCTCGGGACCTGACGGTCCGGAGTGTGTCCGAATACCATAGCGGTTATATAAGAACCGTGGTATGCGTGGAGACCAGGCGTGGGGGTCATTAGTGCTTTATCAGACAAGTGCCCAACTAGTTATGTTATATTACATGGTTAGTAAGAAACATCTTCCAGAGAGAATAGTTCCGTTAGGGGTTCCTTTCGCTGGGAGGCATGCCCTAAAGTGCATGTCCGGACTGCGTAAAAAGATGCAGAAAAAAGCATCTGGGGGCGCATAAAATGAGTAAAAAAATCATCTTTTATCTCACCGACCGAATATTCCCTTAAGAACGCTAGCTTTCGGCTTCACCCAGTCTAAGGTACACGTCCGGCTGACCCGACAGTAACAATCGCAGAGGTGCTCCCTTTACCGCCTAGCCGAACAATCGGGAACGTAGGGGTAAGCACAGGAGCCAGGCAACCAAGCTTGGCCAAAACTTAAGTCATATCGATGCATATAATGGTGAAGAAAAAGGTACATGCGGAAGTTCGACGCATGTGTTGGGCATGAAGCCCATATAAATAAGCTTCTGTTAAAGAAGCCCCCAGGTTTAATGAGCGCGAGTGGCGCATCACTAGATAAGCCTTTAAGGGCTATAAAAGAAAAGAGGGGGAGGAGAGAAATGTAAGACAGAAAAATGCAAAAAATGGACAGAGGAAGGAGATGAACACAGAGTCCGGCGCTAGGCATAGAATCTTCGGAGACGGGTGGCGTTCCACGGGTTCGGCTTGAGTCGGTTATCCGACGCATCTCGCAGGCGGTATGCCCCGCCAGCCAGGACTTGGTCGATTATGAATGGACCTTCCCACTTGGGCTTGAGTTTGTCCTTTTTCTTATCCGGCAGGCGTAGAACTAGTTTACCAACATTGTAATTTTTGGCCCGTACTTCTCTGCTTTGATATCTTCGGGCCTGCTGTTGATAGAATGCGGAACAGGCTTTTGCCACGTCACGCTCCTCCTCCAGGGCATCCAAGTTGTCCTGCCGATCGAGCTCGGCTTCTCTTTCTTCGTACATGCGCACTCTAGGTGAGTCATGAATTATGTCGCAGGGCAGAACTGCCTCTGCGCCGTACACCATAAAAAATGGTGTGTATCCGGTGGTGCTATTTGGCGTGGTCCGCAGCCCCCATAGCACGGAGTCGAGCTCCTCTACCCAGTGTGTGTTAGATTCCTTGAGGGACCGCACCAGTCTGGGTTTAATGCCGCTCATGATAAGACCATTTGCACGTTCGACCTGGCCGTTGGCTTGTGGGTGATAGACGGAAGCATAATTGAGCTTGATGCCCATGTTTTTGCACCAGAGTTTTACCTCGTCGGAGGTAAAGTTTGTACCGTTATCGGTTATGATGCTGTGGGGGATGCCATAATGGTGTACAACCCTGGATATGAGGTCTATCACAGGTCCGGATTCGGCCGTTTTAACAGGCTTGGCTTCTATCCATTTGGTGAATTTATCCACCATGACCAGTAAGTATTTTTTCCTATCGGTCCCACCTTTAAGGGGTCCGACCATGTCAAGCCCCCAGACCGCAAAAGGCCAGGTGATGGGTATAGTTCGGAGTGCGGTGGGTGGCATATGGCTTTGGTTGGCAAAAAGTTGGCAACCAGCGCATCGTTGGACTAAGTCCTGAGCGTCTGCCCGGGCCGTCGGCCAAAAAAAGCCTGTACGGAAAGCCTTGCTAACAAGGGACCGAGCAGCGGCGTGGTGACTACCGAGTTGGGCATGAATTTCAGCCAGAAGGTTCCGCCCTTCCTCTTCGAAGATGCACCTTTGAAGGACTCCGGTAGTGCTTTTCTTATAAAGCTCTCCCTCATGGACTCTATAGGCTTTAGATCGCCGCACTATGCGGCGGGCCTCGTTTTGGTCCTCCAGGAGTTCCTGCCTAGTAAGGTAGGGTAGAAATGGTTCTGTCCACGGGGCGATGACCGCCATTATTACATGGGCTGAAGGTGTAATTTCATTGGCAGAGCCTCCAATTGTGTCAGATTGTTCGGCGTCGAGTGGTGCGGCTGGGTCCGGGCTGTTATTTGTGGGTTCCCCCTCCCATGCTACGGATGGTTTGAACAATCTTTCCAAAAATATGTTGGGGGGGACTGCATCGCGTTTTGCTCTGATGCGTGCCAGGACGTCCGCTGCTTGATTGTTTTCTCGGGCTATATGGTGAAACTCCAGCCCTTCGAACCGAGCTGACATTTTTAGGATGGCGTTGCGGTAAGCTGTCATTTTTGGGTCCTTGGCATCGAAGTCTCCATTTATTTGGGATATCGCGAGGTTTGAATCCCCGCGTACCTCTAGGCGCTGGATACCCATGGATATTGCTATCCGAAGACCATGTAGGAGGGCCTCATATTCGGCTGCATTGTTGGAATCCATGTACATGATCTGTAGCACATATTGGACTATGTCTCCTATGGGGGACGTCAGGACGACGCCAGCCCCCAGTCCGGCCAACATTTTGGAGCCGTCGAAATGCATAATCCAGTTTGAATATGTGTCGTACTCTTTAGGGAGCTCGGCCTCCGTCCATTCTGCGATGAAGTCGGCCAAAACTTGCGATTTAATAGCTCGCCGTGGCTTATAGGTTATATCGAACGGGAGGAGCTCGATGGCCCATTTTGCGATCCGGCCCGTTGCGTCGCGGTTGTTGATAATATCGTTGAGTGGTACTTCCGAGGCTACTGTTATGGAACACTCTTGAAAGTAGTGTCGTAGCTTCCGGGATGCCATGAATACCACGTATGCAATCTTTTGATAATGCGGGTACCGTGATTTGCATGGAGTGAGGACAGTGGATACGTAGTAGGCCGGCCTTTGAAGGGGAATTTGTGTCCACCCGTTTCCCGCTCGACAACGAGCACTGCACTGACAACTTGATGTGTTGCTGCAATGTACAATAACATTGGTTCGCCGGTGTTCAGCGCTGCCAGGACTGCGTTTGTTGCCAATATGGCTTTAATTTCATCAAGTCCGGCCGTGGCGGCCTCCGTCCACTCAAAGTGTTCGGTGCGCCGAAGGAGGCGATAGAGGGGTAGTGCCTTTTCTCCCAAGCGGGAGATGAAGCGTCTTAGAGCCGCCACGCACCCGGTTAATTTTTGTATTTGTTTAAGGTCCTTTGGGACATCCAATTGTGACAAAGCTCGGATCTTGCTTGGGTTTGCTTCAATTCCTCTACCGGATACAATGAAGCCCAAGAGCTTTCCGGCTGGAACGCCGAAGACGCATTTTTCTGGGTTGAGCTTGATGTCAAATTGTCGGAGGTTATCGAATGTAAGCCTCAAGTCATCTATTAGAGATTCGACATGTCTTGATTTGACGACCACATCATCCACATACGCCTCCACTGTTTTGCCGATCTGGTTTGCCAGACATGTCTGGATCATGCGCTGATATGTTGCGCCGGCGTTTTTCAGCCCGAAGGGCATTGTGTTGAAGTAGAATGGGCCATATGGTGTGATGAATGCTGTTGCAGCTTGGTCTGATTCTGCCATTTTGATTTGATGGTATCTGGAGTATGCCTCGAGGAAGCACAACAAATCGTGCTCTGCGGTGGCATCGATAATTTGATCGATGCGGGGGAGGGGGAAGGGATCCTTTGGGCAAGCCTTGTTAACGTCTTTAAAATCAACACACAGGCGCCAGGATTTGTCCTTCTTTGGTACCATCACCAAGTTTGCTAGCCAGACCGGATGTTTTATGTCTCTAATGAATCCGGCCTCCAATAGCTTGGCTAGCTCCTCTCCCATAGCCTGTCTCTTGGGTTCGGAAAAACGCCGAAGGGCTTGTTTGACAGGTTTGAATCCTTTTAGGATATTTAAGCTGTGTTCGGCCAGCCTGCGTGGGATCCCTGGCATGTCTGAAGGGTGCCAGGCGAAAATGTCACAGTTCTCTCGTAGGAACTCTCGCAGTGCGGCGTCTACATCAGGCTTCAGTCGTGCCCTGATGGAATCTGTTTTATTGGGGTCCATTGGATGGACCTGGAATTTGACTATTTCGTCAGCTGGCTTGAAGGATGTGGATTTGGATCTCTTATCGAGTATCACATCATCTCTGTTAACCGTGGAGCGCAGCGCAGTCAGTTCCTCGACCGCTAAGGCTTCGGCTAGTGCCTCAAGGGCTAATGCAGCCGTCTTATTTTCGGCGCGGAGTGCTATGTCCGGATCACTAGCTAGAGTGATATTTCCATTTGGCCTGGGCATCTTAAGCTTCATGTACCCGTAATGGGGTATTTCTTGGAAGATTGTGAATGCTTCCCGCCCTAGTAAAGCGTGATGTCTGCTCTTAAACGGGGCCACCTGAAACATGACTTCTTCGGACCTGTAATGATTTTTCCTGTGCAGCGTGCTTCCCGACTGGGGATTATTCCTCTAAAGGTTGTGCTGCTTTGCTCGATGCGGTTCTAGTCTATTTCCATTTTTTGAAAGGTTTCCTCATAAATGAGGTTCAATCCGCTGCCTCCATCCATGAGCACCTTGGTGAGGCGAAAGCCGTCCACTATGGGACTGAGGACCAATGCGGCTGGTGCTCGGGCTGTTCGGAATCTAGGTTCATCACCTGCGTTGAAGGTAATAGCAGTGTCGCTCCATGGATTTATTGTTGCAACTTGATAGACTTCGGCGAGGCTGTGGAGTGTTCTTTTTCACATATTGTTTGATGCGAAAGTCTCGAAGACCGTGAGAATGATACTGCTGTTCTCGGGCTGGTTTTCTGCGGCCTCCAGAATTAAGAGATCCTCGCCAATTTTGGCCACCTGCCGGAGTATCCAACATGCTCTAAGGCTGCGAGTTGGTGTGGTGTCCTCTGTACTGTGAATTCTACAGGGTCCATCAAGCCACCTTTCCAGTACAGTTCCATGCCCTGTAGAGGGTTTTGGCTTTTTTGTGTTTATCCCGGGTGTCCTATCATGATGCACCCTCTTAGTTCGGACGGGATTACTATTCAAGGCCGGATTATCCCAAAATTTTATTTCGGTTTTCCAGGCGCTTTCCATCGCACAGTATTTTTGTACTATGGACGCCAAGTCAGCGAAGCGTGTAATATCACGGCGACTTACGGCGTTAAGGATTCCCTCGTCCGTGCAATTACTGCAGAAAATTGAAATTGCGTCTCCCTCGCGGCAATCCTTTATCCTGTTCATAAGTAGGAGGAATCTGGCCCAGTAATGATGTACTGTTTCCTCGGGCCTCTGCCTGATTTGGGAGAGATCGCTTATGTTCGGGTGGGCGGGTGTCGTTGAATCTGGAACCTCACCCAATCCAAGATTCGGAGGCCGAAGAGTTTCTGAATTCTGAAGTTCGGATTTTTGGATGTTGTCCTGTGAATCTGGCCCGTTGCCTGATCCTAAGCTCAGGTCTTGAGTTATATCTCCCCCTCCGCGGGTATCCGGCTTGGAGGGGTCGGGAATTCGGACGTAGGTAGTCCTTAAAATAGATGAAGGGTCGCCGCACAGCGTCTCTACCACGACAACATGGTGGGTTACTTGGGGAGAGTTAATTTTTCTTAGATCGGGTTTAAGCCCAACCTGGTCGTAATCCGTAGTGACCCCCAGGGCGGCGATGTGATCCAAGAGCTCGTTTACGGAAGAGAGCTCCATTGGATCTAGCTGCTCGATGAGCTCCAAGCTGACGTGTAGGTTGCTTTTGATGACCCGAGAGGTCACCGTCGGCGCAACGGCCGAACAGGCGGTCATGAGAAAACCACCTAGCCGGAGGGTTTGGCCGACAGCCAAGGCTCCCTTAGCAACGGCGCCATCTTTAAAGACGGGAGGAGGCATCCTTCCTGATTGTGACGGCACAGAGGAACTCTCAATGAAAGCACCAATGTCGGTGTCAAAACCGGCGGATCTCGGCTAGGGGGTCCTGAACTGTGCGTCTAGGCCGGACGGTAACAGGAGGCAGGGAACACTTTGTTTTACCCAGGTTCGGGCCCTCTCGATGGAGGTAATACCCTACTCCTGCTTGATTAATATTGATGATATGGGTAGTACAAGAGTAGATCTACCACGAGATCAAGGAGGCTAGACCCTAGAAGCTAGCCTATGGTATGATTGTTGTGTATGGAGTTGATTGCCTACGGACTACAACCCTCCGGTTTATATAGACACCGGATAGGGTTAGGGTTACACAGAATTGGTTACAATGGCAGGAGATCTTCAATATCCGCATCGCCAAGCTTGCCTTCCACGCCAAGGAAAGTCCCATCCAGACACGGGACGAAGTCTTCAATCTTGTATCTTCATAGTCCAGGAGTCCGGCTGAAGGTATAGTCCGGCTACCCGAACACCCCCTAATCCAGGACTCCCTTAGTGGGGGATCAGTCCCCCCTCGACCAGGTCGTTAATATCATCTTGGCTGATTGTCGAGATAATCCAGTCGCCCTGGATCCAGCCAGGCGGCAGGCTGGACCTTGATGAAGACCTGCTCCGGCTGGTCCTCTTCCCTTTCGCCTTCGCCGTCGCCTTCTTCGCATGCTCCAACGCCACCGTCCTCTCCTTCCCCATGGCAGCAGATCGAGTTCAAACGGGGCAACGACGCCGAGGGCAGAGGCAGATGCGATGGAGAAAACAGAGGAGGAAGGGGAAGAATGAGAACACACTATGCGAAAACCCCCGCCCAACACCTTATATGAGATCATTTCCGAGTGGCTGACTCGTGGGCCCAGGCGATCCGATCAAATCCCGCAACAGTAGCGAGCGTGATATGTGGTGAAAAAGGTGGCATGGAGATCGAGTCGGCATGCCTAATCCTTCCCGATTATTGCAGCCTCCCCCGGCCGGCGCGCTTCCCGAAATCCAAATCACGTGAAATCCGCAGACATCAGAACAACTCGTTAGACGGAAGATTTTTTCCCATATCAACACTCGAAGCTTAACAATGAAAGTTCACTCGACAAAACCAAGAATGGATCAAGGGGACTGAACAAGCAGTTGAAATCATCATGAATGTTCATTCGACCTCTAGACAAAACATTTCTGAAGCGCAAAAGCTGAATCGGAGAGGTTATCAACTCCTTCCCCACTCGAACCCTGAACCATTCGGGGGCTAATGATGAAGATTAGTACCTAGGGTAGGGTCATAGGCCTGACATAGACACCCTCCCCTAGGACATCACCCTCAAACCAGAAGCATTCGAAGAGGAGTCATCATCCACTCGACTATGAGGACTCCCACTCAGAAGACTTGATGTCACTCGACCGCGGAGACTGTCACTCGACCTCTAGAAGATCTAAAGTCACTCCGAACTACAACGGTTTGACATCACCTCATAGCTTTAATGGTCATTATGTCTCTTTATTTGCTAGCGTTACCAGTAACGTCCACCCTTTAATGTACCTTAAACCCTTTGTAATGTGGGCTGGCTGGGGTACTGGTACACTCTATATAAGCCACCCCCTCCACAGGCACAAGGGTTCGCATCTTTTGTAAACTCATAAACACACATAATCCAGTCGACCGCCTCAGGGCACTGAGACGTAGGGCTGTTCCTTCTTCCGAGAAGGGCCTGAACTCGTAAAACTCGTGTGTACAACTACTCCATAGCTAGGATCTTGCCTCCTCATACCTACCACCCATTCTACTGTCAGTTTTAGATCC
Source organism: Triticum aestivum (assembly GCF_018294505.1). Lineage (NCBI taxonomy): Eukaryota > Viridiplantae > Streptophyta > Magnoliopsida > Poales > Poaceae > Triticum > Triticum aestivum. Next base: position 250,360,737 of record NC_057809.1, read on the forward strand.
ACGACACCGACCGAACATGATCCATGAGACTTGGACCCTACGTTAAGCAACCAACAGGGAGGCCACGAGGTCGGGGGGCGCGCCTCCCCCCCCCCCCAGGCGCGCCTTCCACCCTCGTGGGCCCCTTGTTGCTCCACCGACGTACTTCTTCCTCCTATATATACGTATGTACCCCCAAATGATCAGATACGGAGCCAAAACCCTAATTCCACCGCCGTAACTTTCTGTATCCACGAGATCCCATCTTGGGGCCTGTTCCGGAGCTCCACCAGAGGGGGCATCGATCACGGATGGCTTCTACATCAACACCATAGCCTCTTCGATGAAGTGTGAGTAGTTTACCTCAGACCAACGGGTCCATAGTTATTAGCTAGATGGCTTCTTCTCTCTTTTTGGATCTCAATACAAAGTTCTCCCCCTCTCTTGTGGAGATCTATTCGATGTAATCTTCTTTTGCGGTGTGTTTGTTGAGACCGATGAATTGTGGGTTTATGATCAATTTTATCTATGAACAATATTTGAATATTCTCTAAATTCTTTTATGTATGATTGGTTATCTTTGCAAGTCTCTTCGAATTATCAGTTTGGTTTGGACTACTAGATTGATCTTTCTTGCAATGGGAGAAGTGCTTAGCTTTGGGTTCAATCTTGCGGTGTCCTTTCCCAGTGACAGCAGGGGCAGCAAGGCACGTATTGTATTGTTGCCATCGAGGATAACAAGATGGGTTTTTTATCATATTGCATGAGTTTATCCCTCTACATCATGTCATCTTGCTTAAAGCGTTACTCTGTTCTCTTGAACTTAATACTCTAGATGCATGCTGGATAGCGGTCGATGTGTGGAGTAATAGTAGTAGATGCAGGCAGGAGTCGGTCTACTTGTCTCGGACGTTGATGGCCTATATACATGATCATACCTAGATATTTCTCATAACTATGCTCAATTCTATCAATTGCTCAACAGTAATTTGTTCACCCACCATAAAATACTTATGCTCTCGAGAGAAGCCACTAGTGAAACCTATAGCCCCCGGGTCTATCTTCATCATATTAAATCTTCCAATACTTAGTTAGTTTCATTACATTTTATTTTACTTTGCATCTTTATCATAAAAATACCAAAAATATTATCTTATCATATCTATCAGATCTCACTCTCGTAAGTAACCGTGTAGGGATTGACAACCCCTTATCGTGTTGGTTGCGAGGATTTATTTGTTTTGTGTAGGTGCGAGGGACTGGCGCATAGCCTCCTACTGGATTGATAGCTTGGTTCTCAAAAACTGAGGGAAATACTTACGATACTTTGCTGCACCACCCTTTCCTCTTCAAGGTAAAACCAACGCAAGTGCTCAAGTGGTAGAAAGAAGGATTTCTGGCGCCGTTGCCGGGGAGGCTTACGCAAGGTCAAGTCAAGATTTGGACTCCCGATGACGAGCCATTTCTAGCGCGATTGCCGGGGAGGTCTACGCAAAAGTCAACATACCAAGTACCCATCACAAACCCTTATCTCCCGCATTACATTATTTGCCATTTGCCTCTCGTTTTCCTCTCCCCACTTCACCCTTGCCGTTTTATTCGCCCTCTCTCTCTCTATCCTCTCTCTCTTTCTCTATTTGCCTCTTTTTGCTCATTCCTCATTTTCTTGTGTGTTGGATTGCTTGCTTGTCGCGATGGCTCTTCCCCGATTTGGTGAACTTCACCTTAAAAGGTTAGAATAAATCAAAAGCAATGTTAGGAGTTTTATGGTCTTGCAACTTGAGCACAATAGTTTCTTTAGGAACGAGCTTAAAGAACAAAAAAGCTTTATGAATTATATGAATAAAGAGCTTGATGATATGTCTAAAGAATTCGATAGTTTGAGATCCCAAATTGCTTGTCTTGAGAAGTTAATAGCTGAAGTTTCGGATAAGCAGGCTACCTTAGTTAATAAGATGGCCGCTAAGCCGGATGACCATGATAATAAAGACAAAGATCTAAAAGTTATTAATGTGTCCCCTACTAAATCTTTGTTTTGCAATATGAATCTTGATAATGATGGGACTGAATATGATCCACCTTTACCTAGAAGGCGTTCCAAAAATTCGGAATTTTTAGATCTTGATGCTAAATTTGATATAAGTGGGATTGAAGAGATCAAAACTCTAGATGTTAATGAACCTACTATTTTGTATTTCAAGGGATTTAATTATGATAATTGCTCTTTTATAGATTGTATTTCCTTGTTGCAATCTGTGCTAAATTCTCCTCATGCTTATAGTCAAAATAAAGCTTTTACCGAACATATCGTTGATGCTTTGATGCAATCTTATGAAGAAAAACTTGAGTTGGAAGTTTCTATCCCTAGAAAACTATATGATGAGTGGGAACCAACTATTAAAATTAAAATTAAAGATCATGAATGCTATGCTTTGTGTGATTTGGGTGCTAGTGTTTCCACGATTCCAAAGATTTTGTGTGATTTGTTAGGTTTTCGTGATTTTGATGATTGCTCTCTAAACTTGCACCTTGCGGATTCCACTATTAAGAAACCTATGGGAAGAATTAGTGATGTTCTTATTGTTGCAAATAGGAATTATGTGCCCGTATATTTTATTGTTCTTGATATAGATTGCAATCCTTCATGTCCTATTATTTTTGGTAGACCTTTCCTTAGAACGATTGTTGCAATTATTGATATGAAGGAAGGAAATATTAGATTCCAATTTTCATTGAGGAAAGTCATGGAACACTTTCTAGAAATAAAATTAAATTACCTTATAAATCTATTATGAGAGCCACTTATGCATTGCCTACCAAAGATGGCAATACCTAGATCTATCCTTGCTTTCTATGCCTAGCTAGGGGCGTTAAGCGATAGCGCTCGTTGGGAGGCAACCCAATTTTATTTTTATTCCTTGCTTTTTTCTCCTGTTTAGTAATAAATAATTTATCTAGCCTCTGTTTTGGTTGTGTTTTTTGTGTTTAATTAGTGTTTGTGCCAAGTAGAACCGTTGGGAAGACTTGCGGAAAGTCTTGTTAATCTTGCTGTAAAAAACAGAAACTTTAGCGCTCATGAGAACTGCTGCCATTTTTATTTGGAAAATGCTATTTAGTTAGTTATTTTTGCATATGATTAATAGATAAATTACTCACGTCCAGAAATTTATTATGGAATTTTTTGGGTTACAGATCTTGCGCTAGCCACAGATTACTACAGATTGTTCTGTTTTTGACAAATTCTGTTTTTTGTGTGTTGTTTGCTTATTTTGATTAATCTATGGCTAGTAAAGTAGTTTATAAACCATAGAGAAGTTGGAATACAGTAGGTTTAACACCAATATAAATAAATAATGAGTTCATTACAGTACCTTGAAGTGGTCTTTTATTTTCTTTCGCTAACGGAGCTCACGAGATTTTCTACTTTAAGTTTTGTGTTTTGAAGTTTTAAAGTTTTGGGTAAAGATTTGATGGATTATGGAACAAGGAGTGGAAAGAGCCTAAGATTGGGGATGCCCATGGCACCCCCAAGATAATATAAGGACACCTAAAATCCAAAGCTTGGGGATGCCCCGGATGGCATCCCCTCTTTCGTCTACTTCTATCGGTAACTTTACTTGGAGCTATATTTTTATTCACCACATGATATGTGTTTTGCTTGGAGCGTCTTGTATGATTTGAGTCTTTATTTGTTAGTTTACCAAAATCATCTTTTCTGTACACACCTTTTGAGAGAGACACACATGATTCGGAAATTATGAGAATACTCTATGTGCTTCACTTATATCTTTTGAGTTATATAGTTTTGCTCTAGTGCTTCACTTATATCTTTTAGAGCATGACGGTGGATTTGTTTTATAGAAACTATTGATCTCTCATGCTTCACTTAGATTAGTTTGAGAGTCTTAAATAGCATGGTAATTTGCTTAAATAATCCTATATGCTAGGTGAGGGAGTCCTGGATTAGGGGGTGTTCGGGTAGCCGGACAATACCTTCAGCCGGACTCCAGGACTATGAAGATGCAAGATTGAAGACTTCGTCCCGTGTCCGGATGGGACTTTCCTTGGCGTGGAAGGCAAGCTTGGCAATGCGATATTCAAAGATCTCCTACCATTGTAACCAACTCTGTGTAACGCTAACCCTATCTGGTGTCTATATAAACCGGAGGGTTGAAGTCCGTAGGGGAGAATCAACTCCATACACAACAATCATACCATAGGCTAGCTTCTAGGGTTTAGCCTCCTTGATCTCGCGGTAGATCTACTCTTGTACTACCCATATCATCAATATTAATCAAGCAGGAGTAGGGTTTTACCTCCATCGAGAGGGCCCGAACATGGGTAAAACAAAGTGTCCCCTGTCTCCTGTTACCATCCGGCCTTGATGCACAGTTCGGGACCCCTACCCGAGATCCACCGGTTTTGACACCGACATTGGTGCTTTCATTGAGAGTTCCTCTGTGCCATCGCCTTTAGGCCCGATGGCTCCTTCGATCTTCAACAACGATGCGGTCCAGGGTGAGACTTTTCTCCCCGGACAGATCTTCATCTTCGGCGGCTTCGCACTGCGGGCAAATTCGCTTGGCCTCCTTGAGCTGATCGAAAGCTACGCCCCTGGCCATCAGGTCAGGTTTGGAAGCCTAAACTACACGGCTGACATCCGTGGAGACTTGATCTTCGACGGATTCGAGCCACAGCCAAGCATGCCGCACTGTCTCGATGGGCATGATATAGCTCTGCCGCAGAACAACGCCTTGGTTCCGACCATTGATACGGAGCCTACTGCACCGATCGAGGATTAGCGGTTAGACACTGCCTCAGGGGTTGCAATCTCAGAGGCGATTGAGCCAAACTCCAGCCCCGCACTCCGCATGGCCCGTCACTCCGAGGAGCCGGATTCCTCTCCGAGCTCCGAGCCCCCCGCGCCCCTACCGATCGAATCTGATTGGGCGCCGATCATGGAGTTCACCGCCACGGACATCTTTCAGCACTCGCCCTTTGGTGACATCCTGAATTCTCTAAAGTCTCCCTCTATATCAGGAGAGCCCTGGCCGGACTGCGGTCAGCAAGGTTGGGATACGGACGACGAAGAAATTCAAAGCCCACCCACCACCCACTTCGTAGCCACTGTCGACGACTTAACCGACACGCTTGACTTCGACTCCGAAGACATCGACGGCATGGATGACAATGCAGGAGACGAACAAGAACCAGCACCTGTAGGGCGCTGGAAGGCCACCTCGTCATATGACATATATATGGTGGATACTCCAAAAGATGGAGATGGCACAGTGGGGGATGACGCCCCCAAGAAACAGCAAAAGCGCCGACATCAGCGGCGCCGCTCTAAATCCCGCCAAAGCAAAAATGGTGATTCCGGCACGGGAGATAATACTACCCCGGATAGCACCAAAGAACACCCACCTCAGCAAAATTCGGCATAGGAAGATGGAGAAGCCAGCCCTCATGAGAGAGCGGAAGACCAAGAGGTCGAGGATGATAATTATACGCCTCCCTCCGAAGATGAGGCAAGCCTCGATGACGACGAATTCGTCATACCATCAGACCCCGCCGAACAAGAGCGTTTTAAACGCAGTCTTTTAGCTACAGCAAGCAGCCTCAAGAAAAAGCAGCAACAGCTTAGAGCTGCCCAAGAATTGCTAGCTGGCAGATGGACTGAAGACCTTGCGGCCGAAGAGTATGAACTCGAACGCCCCTCCAATAGTTACCCGAAGCGCAGGCCGCTACCCCGATCAGAGGAGGAAGCACCTGCATCACCAGCGCATGACATGGCAGACCGGCCACCTCGCGGCCACGACAAAGAGGCATGTCGGCCCTCCACCCAAGCCATGCCCCAACGCCGCTCAACTAAGGCACGGGAAAATGCGCCCGACCTGCGAGACATACTGGAGGATAAGGCAAGACAGACAAGAACGATCTACGGATCGCGTAGGCGCCTTACGGCATGTGACAATGATCTTCACTCCAGATACAACAAATCTGGCCGGGCCGAACACAACAGACATAGCTCTTCTGAGCTGCGTCGTGATATAGCCCAGTACAGAGGCGCTGCACACCCGCTATGCTTCACGAATGAAGTAATGGATCATAAAATCCCAGAGGACTTCAAACCCGTAAACATCGAATCATACGATGGCACCACGGACCAGGCGGTATGGATTGAGGACTATCTCCTTCACATCCACATGGCACGCGGCGATGATCTACACGCCATCAAGTACCTCCCGCTCAAACTTAAAGGACCGGCCCGGCATTGGCTTAACAGCTTGCCAGCAGACTCAATCGATTCTTGAGAGGACCTGGAAGCCGCATTCCTCGATAACTTCCAGGGCACTTACGTGCGGCCGCCGAATGCCGACGACTTAAGCCACATAATTCAGCAGCCAGAAGAATCAGCCAGACAATTCTGGACACGGTTCCTAACAAAGAAAAACCAGATAGTCGACTGTCCGGACGCAGAGGCCCTAGCAGCCTTCAAGCATAACATCCGCGACGAGTGGCTTGCCCGGCACCTGGGACAGGAAAAGCCGAAATCCATGGCAGCCCTCACGACACTCATGACTTGCTTTTGCGTGGGAGAAGATAGCAGGCTAGCTCGCAGTAACAACTTATCAAAGAACCCTGGTAATTCGGATGCCAAGGAAAAAAGTGGCAGGACACATCGGAACAAACAAAAACGCCGCGTTAACAGCGACAGCAATGAAGACACGGCAGTCAATGCCGGATTCAGAGGCTACAAATCCGGTCAGCGTAGAAAGCCATTCAAAAAGAATACTCAGGGCCCGTCCAGTTTGGACCGAATACTCGATCGCTTGTGCTAGATACATGGCACCCCCGAAAAGCCAGCTAATCACACTAACAGGGATTGTTGGGTGTTCAAGCAGGCAGGCAAATTAAGAGCTGAAAACAGAGACAAGGGGCTGCACAGCGACGACGAGGAGCCCAAGCCGCCGAACAACAATGGACAGAAGGGTTTTCCCCCACAAGTGCGGACGGTGAACATGATATACGCAACCCACATTCCCAAGCGGGAGCAGAAGCATGCGCTGCGGGACGTATACGCGATGGAGCCAGTTGCCCCAAAGTTCAACCCATGGTCCTCCTGCCCGATCACCTTTGATCGAAGGGACCATCCCACTAGCATTCGTCATGGCGGCTTCGCCGCATTGGTTCTCGACCCAATCATCGACGGATTTCACCTCACAAGAGTCCTCATGGTCGGAGGCAGTAGCCTGAACCTGCTTTATCAGGACATAGTGCGGAAAATGGGCATAGATCCCTCAAGGGTCAAACCCACAAGAACGACCTTTAAAGGCATCATACCAGGTGTAGAAGCCAACTGTACAGGCTCAGTAACACTTGACGTGGTCTTCGGATCTCCGGATAATTTCCAAAGCAAAGAGTTAATCTTTGATATAGTCCCGTTTCGCAGTGGCTATCATGCCCTGCTCGGACGAACCGCATTCGCAAAATTCAATGCGGTGCCGCATTACGCATATCTCAAACTCAAGGTGCCAGGCCCTCGAGGAGTAATCATGGTCAACGGAAACACCGAACGCTCCCTCCGTACGGAGGAGCATACGGCGGCTCTCGCAGCGGAGGTACAAAGTAGCCTTCTTCGGCAATTCCCCAGTCCGGCCATTAAAAAGCCAGACACTGCCAAGCGCGCCCGGAGTAACCTACAGCAGGACCACCTGGCAGACTCTGAGATAGCGTAGCAATGCGGCCCCAACCCCAGCTTTTGCGACCTAGAGAATCCAGTATCTCGCGTACATAACTATGCCCTTGAAATACCATGGGCACAGGGGAAGGGGCACAATAACGGCACGCCCAAAATATGGCTTAAAATGGACCAGGGGCTGCCGGATTCTTTTTGTTTTCTTACTTTCAGGACTCCATACTTCGGACGACCTGTTCGGCAATTCGACTGCCGCACAAACGATGCAAGATCCAGGGAGGCAGACAAGCCATGCCGCATTATGGAATCCCCAGGTGGTCTCTGTTACGAGCGGTATACCTATTTTAAATAAAATTCCGCGGCCTTTCCCTGGTCAGGACATACTGAATAGTCCAATATCTTTTGCTTACCGCACTATTTGTATCGTTCGGCTTTGATAATCAGCCTCTCCATAAACAATGCTTGGCTTTTTGTCTATTTTTTGCATTACTCTATTTTATATATGTTCATTAATGACCATGTTGCACCCGTACACTATGGTACGACAAGTACGCCAGGGGCTTCAGTACCCTTTAATATGGTGTGAAGAAGTCCGTACACTTTCACAAGTACGGCACCCCGAACTTATAGCAATATATGCATCGGCTCCGAATCATGATTTGGGTCGATAGTTGGGTTTGCCCGGCTCCTAGTTTTTGGTGCCTTACGTTCCGCTCTATCGGCTAAGGTAGCAATAGGAGAACCACTGCGATTGTGCCCCAGTGAGCTAGGGTTAAGCAACTCAGTGGAGAAAGCTAAAAACTGACTGTCATGATGAGGCGAAGACCGGTCGCTGTTCGAGAGTTTTTTGAGTCCCTAAAGGCTTATGCCGCTCTTTGAGCGAGGAGCTTGGATAACCCCAGCCAAGGCGTGGATAGCGCCCCGAACTCGGTCTTCCGAACTAGGGGCTCGCTGAAATTTAAAATTATAAAGTTCTATGGGCTAAGTGAGAGTGTTCAAGCATTATAGTCTGATTGCCTGTTCGTTGTGCCGAGCGCCTCCCTCGAAGGACCCAACTATGGGAAAAAGATGTGCTCAGGTTTATCCCCGAACACCCCAGCACTAGTGGCATGGGGCAGAAGCCGACGACTGGCCATCTCTCAATTTTTTGATAAACAGCCCGCACAAAAAATAATATTTAAATTCAACAAGCATTGCTTAAGCGCCTATGAACAAGTTTTCAGCGCACAAGATAAAAACGAGCGAGTTTATTCAAAAATTACATACTTGGTACATTCATCTGCCACAAGGTAGGCACCAGCAAGAACATCCTTGTAATAGTTCTCGGGCTTGCGATGCTCCTTCCCCGGCGGCGGCCCGTCCTTCACAAGCTTCTCACCGTCTAGCTTACCCCAGTGCACCTTTACGCGGGCAAGGGCCCTACGGGCACCTTCGATGCAGACAGAGCACTTGATGACCTCGAGCCTTGGACAGGCCTCCACCAGCCGCCGCACCAGCCCGAAGTAGCTCCCAGGCAGGGCCTCTCCGGGCCACAGCCGAACTATGAAGCCCTTCATGGCCTGTTCGGCCGCCTTGTGGAGTTCGACCAACTGTTTCAACTGGTCGCTCAAGGGCATAGGGTGTCCGGCCTCAGCATACTGAGACCAGAACACCTTCTCCGTCGAGCTGCCCTCTTCAGCTCGGTAGAATGCAGTGGCATCGGACACGCTGCGGGAAAGATCTGCGAATGCCCCTGGAGAACTCCGGATTCGGTTAAGTAACAAGTAGTTTACTTTTATATTTCTGCTTTGCATAAAGAATGCCTTACCCGCTGCTATCTTCTTTATATCCTCCAACTCTCGGAGGGCCTTTTGGGCTTCGGCCTTGGCAGACTTGGCAGTCTCAAGGGCCGTCGCGAGCTCGGACGCTTGGGTCTTTGGCTCAAGCTCCAAACTCTCATGTTTTTTCATGAGAGCCTGAAGCTCTTGTTGCACCTCGCCGACCTGAGTCCCAAGTTTCTCTCACTCGGTGCGCTCCGCGGCCGTTTTCTCTTCGGCCTCGGACAGCGCCTGCTTGAGGGTCGCCACCTTAGTCGTGGCCCCTATAATAAGCAGTACAATCTTGTTATTTTTTGCAATCGCGCCTCTCTATAGGCACCTGTTTATAAGGTATTTCTTACCTTCTTTCTCCTCGAGCTGCTGCTTGGCATGGCCGAGCTCTTTCTCGGACCGCTCGAGCCCCAGCTTCAGGGTACCCACCTCCGCAGTCAGTGCGGCGGTGGCTAGCAGCGACGCTTGCATACGCATATTGACTCTTTATTGTTAGACTCCTGCGAAATTTAATAGATCCTCTATTCGGCTTTTCTTTCCGAACACCAAACAGAGCATCAGGGGCTACTGTCTATGCGGTAATATTTTTACATATTTTTACTTACCTCAAAGCCTGTTAGGAGGCTAGCGCAAGCTTCACTCAGCCCGCTCTTGGCGGACTGAACCTTCTGGATCACCGTACTCATAATAGTACGGTGCTCCTCGTCGATGGAGGCGCCTTCAAGCACCTCCAGTAGATTGTCCGATGCCTCTGGTTGGACGGAGGCTGCTGGCTCAGAAGGCTTGCTCCTCTTGGAAGGAGTTCGCCGGCCGTGGGCCAGAATTGTTGAAGTTTCCGGCACGGTGTCTGGCTTAAAGCCGGACTTGGAGCCCTGGGGGGTCTTGTCCCCTTCACTCCTGGGGTCTGGGAGGTCGCCTTGCGGCTCCTCCAGGACCACCTCCTCCTGCCCCGGAGCTCGTGGCGACGCCACTTCGGCGTCATCTGCAGTGCGGGGGGAGACAACGAGCGGAACGGAATTCACGTCCGATGAATCCAGGGAGCCGCTTGACGACTCGTTGAGTTCGGCCCGGGGCGGGCTACATGATTATATTAGACATTAGGGAAAGCTGTGCAACAAAAGGAATATCATGAGTTACTCTAGTATTTGAACACTTACAATTTCGCCGGACGCCTGGCCCTGTCCGGCCACTCCTCTTCGCCCTCGTCGGTGTCGGGGGCGTAGTCCGGCGGAGGGGTTTTACTCTTCTTGGACCCTTCGCCCCACCCCCCCCCCTCTGGGGCGGCCTTCCTTTTCTTTCCTCCTCCCGCTGGAGGGGAGAGGTTTCTTCTTCCTCCTCCTCGTTTTCACGGGAAGAGGGCATCTCTGACTCGTCGGATGACGAGTCCGACAACACCACATTACGAGTACTCTTTCGAGTCCCCGTGGTCTTCTTCTTCTTGGCCTTCTTTTCCGGCACCACATAAGGTGCCAGAGCCAGCAGCTTCACCAGTAGAGCTGGGGCTGGGTCTTCGGGCAGCGGAGCCGGACAGTTAATTGGTTCGGCTATCGCCCGCGAAGCCTGTTAAAGGTAAGGGAGTTTAGATCCCGCACAGAGTCAATCTATGAAAAAAGCTTAACATCCTGTAAAAGGTGTAAATGGCATACCTTGCTAGCGTGACGCTGCAAGCTGTATCCGCGGTCCTCGGAGGCGGATGTAGGAGCCTCGGCGCCCTTGAATAGCATCTTCTAGGCGTCCTCGTACATTGCGTCGAAGAGCCTGCTGAGGGTTTGATGCTGCACCGGGTCGAACTCCCACAGATTGAAATCCTGTTGTTGGCACGGGAGGATCCGGCGGACGAGCATGACCTGGATTACATTAACTAGCCGGATTGGCTTGTTCACCAGGGACTGGATGCATGTTTGCAATCCGGCCACCTCTTTTTTGTCACCCCGCGACAGGCCCGTCTCTTTCCAGGACACAAGCCGCGTGGGGGGTCCGGATCGGAACTCGGGGGCCGCGGTCCATTCTGGATCCCATGGCTCGGTGATATAAAACCACCCGGATTGCCATCCCTTTAGGGTCTCCACGAAAGAGCCCTCGAACCATAGGGCGTTGGCCATCCTGCCCGCCATGGCGCCTCCGCACTCCGCCTGGCTGCCGCTCACCACCTTGGGCTTGACGTTGAAAGTCTTGAGCCAGAGGCCGAAATGGGGGCGGACGCAAAGAAAGGCCTCGCACACGATGATAAATGCCGAGATGTTGAGGATAAAGTTCAGAGATAGATCGTGGAAATCCAGGCCGTAGTAGAACATGAGCCCCTGGACAAATGGGTGAAGTGTAAAACCCAGTCCGCGGAGGAAGTGGAGGTGAAATACCACCCTCTCATGTGGCCTTGGGGTGGGGATGAGCCGCCCCTCCTCGGGAAGCCGGTGCGCGATGTCCTTGGACAGATACCCGGCCTTCCTTAGCTTCTTGATTTTGCCTTCCGTAACGGTGGAGACCATCCATTTGCCTCCCGCTCCGGACATTGCTGGAGAAGGTTGAGGTGGGAAGTGCGGGCTCGGGCACTGGAGCTCGGGTGCGCGAGAGATGGGTAGGCAAAGGAGGAAGAAGGCGTAGGTAAAAAGGGTGGATCCTTATCCCCTTATATAGGCGGCTATGGTTATGCGTCCCCACCTGCCTAATAAAACTCGCTTGCCTCCCGAGCGCCATGATAAATGGTGCGGTTGGGTTACCCACGTCCGTATTGATGAGAATCCCGTAAAAAGGTTACACGATCTCTGCTTTGACAAGACGTGCCAAGGAAACCGCCTCGCAAAACATGCTGAGGTGGAAAAGTAAAAATGATTCGAGTAAAGGACTTGGCTGTGGTGTGATGGCGCACTGCAGAATACATCAGCAGATTTGATTTGTGTTAATATTATTCTCTCTATGGCAATATGTGGAAACTTATTTTACAGAGCGGGACACTACTCTTGGTGATTACAATCTTCTATGAAGGACTTGGAGGAGGAACCCGCCTTGCAATGTGGAAGACAATTTGCGCGCCGGACTCGTCGTCATTGAAGCCTGGTTCAGGGGCTACTGAGAGAGTCCTGGATTAGGGGGTGTTCGGGTAGCCGAACAATACCTTCAGCCGGACTCCAGGACTATGAAGATGCAATATTGAAAACTTCATCCCGTGTCCGGATGGGACTTTCCTTGGCGTGGAAGGCAAGCTTGGCGATGCGATATTCAAAGATCTCCTACCATTGTAACCAACTCTGTGTAACCCTAACCCTATCCGGTGTCTATATAAACCGGAGGGTTGAATTCCGTAGGGGAGAATCAACTCCATACACAACAATCATACCATAGGCTAGCTTCTAGGGTTTAGCCTCCTTGATCTCGCGGTAGATCTACTCTTGTACTACCCATATCATCAATATTAATCAAGCAGGAGTAGGGTTTTACCTCCATCGAGAGGGCCCGAACCTGGGTAAAACAAAGTGTCCCTTGTCTCCTGTTACCATCCGGCCTAGACGCATAGTTCGGGACGCCCTACCCGAGATCCGCCGGTTTTGACACCGACACTAGGTATACAAGATTAATAATAAAATTCTCTTATGAGTGTGTTGAATACTATGAGAACTTTGATACTTGATAATTGTTTTGAGATATGGAGATGGTGATATTAGAGTCATGCTAGTTGAGTAGTTATGAATTTGAGAAATACTTGTGTTAAAGTTTGTGATTCCCGTAGCATGCACGTATGGTGAACCGTTATATGATGAAGTCGGAGCATGATTTATTTATTGATTGTATTCCTTATGAGTGGCGGTCGGGGACGAGCGATGGTGTTTTCCTACCAATCTATCCCCCTAGGAGCATGCGCGTAATACTTTGCTTTGATAACGTGTAGATTTTTGCAATAAGTATATGAGTTCTTTATGACTAATGTTGAGTCCATGGATCATACACACTCTCACCCTTCCACCTTTGCTAGCCTCTCTAATACCGCGCACCTTTCACCCGTATCATACACCCACCATATACCTTCCTCAAAACAGCCACCATACCTACCTATCATGGCATTTCCATAGCCATTCTGAAATTTATTGCCATGCAACTTTCCACCGTTCCGTTTACTATGACACGCTCCATCATTGTCATATTGCTTTGCATGATCATGTAGTTGACATTGTATTTGTGGCAAAGGCACCATTCATAATTCTTTCATACATGTCACTCATGAGTCATTGCATATCCCGGTACACCACCGGAGTCATTCACATAGAGTCATATTTTGTTCTAAGTATCGAGTTGTAATTCTTGAGTTGTAAGAAAATAAAAGTGTGATGATGTTCATTATTAGAGCATTGTCCCAGTGAGGAAAGGATGATGGATACTATGATTCCCCCACAAGTTGGGATGAGACTCCGGATGAAAAATAAATAAAAATATAAAAAAGAGGCCATAAAAAGAGAAAAGGGCCAAATAAAAAAATGAGAGAAAAAGAAAGAAGGGAGAATTCTACTATCCTTTTACCACACTTGTGCTTCAAAGTGATAGAGAGTCTCTTATGTTATCACTTTCATATACTAGTGGGAATTTTTCATTATAGAACTTGGCTTGCATATTCCAATGATGGGCTTCCTCAAAATGCCCTAGGTCTTCGTGAGCAAGCAAGTTGGATGCACACCCACTTGTTTCTTTTTGAGCTTTCATATACTTATAGCTCTAGTGCATCCGTTGCATGGCAATCCCTACTCACTCACATTGAAATCTATTGATGGGCATCTCCATAGCTGTTGATATGCCTAGTCGTTGTGAGACTATCTTCTCCTTTTTGTCTCCCCCACAACCACCATTCTATTTCACCTATAGTGCTATGTCCATGGCTCACGCTCATGTATTGCATGAAGATTGAAAAAGTTTTGAGAATGTCAAAAGTATGAAACAATTGCTTGGCTTGTCAACAGGGTTGTGCATGATTTAAATACTTTGTGTGGTGAATATAGAGCATAGCCAGACTATATGATTTTGTAGGGATAACTTTCTTTGGCCATGTTATTTTGAAGAGACATAATTGCTTAGTTAGTATGCTTAAAGTGTTATTATTTCTATGTCAATATTGAACTTTTGTCTTGAATATTTCGGATCTGAATATTCATGCCACAATTAATAAGAATTACATTGAAATTATGCCAAGTAGCATTCCACGTCAAAAATTCTGTTTTTATCATTTACCTACTCGAGGACGAGCAGGAATTAAGCTTGGGGATGCTTGATACGTCTCCAACATATTTATAATTTTTTATTGCTCTATGCTATATTATCTACTGTTTTGGACATTATTGGGCTTTAATATACACTTTTATATTATTTTTGGGACTAACCTACTAACTGGAGGCCCAGCCCAGAATTGCTGTTTTTTGCCTATTTTAGGGTTTCGAAGAAAAGGAATATCAAACAGAGTCCAAACGGAATGAAACCTTTGGGAACGTGATTTTCTCACCGAACAAGTTCCAGGAGACTTGGACCCTATGTCAAGCAACCAACAGGGAGGCCA